>NW_017804198.1:1913775-1918290 GCF_001625305.1 Branchiostoma belcheri
CTAAGAAAGGAAGCAGAACTTGGTCCGTGAGAAACTGGGGAGGAATCTAACAGAGCTGAACCCAGCCATCCACAGAAGGATACAGCACATACATGCACATCACTATCATTTCGAAACACATTATATCTCCAATTTGGCCAGTAAATATTCATTATGTATGTTAAGTTGCATAATATATGTAAGTCATGTATAGCTTTTTAAGTATGTATGTATGGTTTTATATATATAGAGTGTGTAGTTCCAATATTTTACACAACTATAGATTTTCATCATCATTGCAATGATTATCATATAAAAGTTCAAAGAACACTTATTATAGAAGTGGGTATAGAGTCCATTCCGCGTCATCGTGTGGGTTTTTTCTCCATGTTTGTAATACTTTTAAATTATTTAGAAGAAAAGAACAGCACAGTAACAAAAGTTATAAATGTTTCAAAAATTTGAAAACAAAAATTTGAATATATTTGAATTCATTTAGATATTTCTGAAACATTTTGTAAGTGGCTATACAAAGATCTCTTTATTTAGAACAAATTTGAACTACCCATGTGTTTCTTTCACTATTCGAAATATTTAGAAATATTTCTAACAAATAACCAAATGGTAGATGTGGGTATTGCCCCCATAAAAGTAGGTGATAATCCGACTCTTTTGTCTTCTTCTGTATATTTTTAGATTTCACTGCTGGACACTGGTGGCTCTATTGTTGTAAGGCATCAATGCCTAGCACCCAGGCAGTCTACCCTGTACTTCACAGGGATGTGTGAATTACTTCCTTCCCATCCCACTGACCTATTTACAAAATGTTAGAAATAATTCGAAATAATGGTACAAAATGGCAGAGTGCTGTTAGAAATATTTAGAAACTATTGGAAATGTCATAATCCACATCAGGAATATTTCAAACAATTTACAAAACCAGGGAATTATTTAGAATGTTGAAAAGATATTCATTTCCAAATTATGAAATATCTTAGACAAACAATAACAAAGAATTCAAAACATTTCTAAATAATGACAATAACAACCCACACGGTGACGCGGAATTGACTCTAATTGACTGGCTCGGCAATCAAAAGAACAAAGTAAAACCCAACAAAACTGGCTTGATATATGTCTTATGTACTGTAGTATAAAGACTAAAGTGTACTATAGAAATTGGTTCTTCATATCATTGTATGTCATTTCATTATATGTATATGATATACGTACTTACAATGAGCCTTCTGTCATGTATTTGTAATAATAATAAACTTATTATCATTATTATTTCAGCATACGTCCTGTTTCCTATTTACAAAAAGGTAATAAGGTTGTGAGACGAGCTCAACAAAGTCGTTTGTAATTAAAGCTGTCAAAAAGACTTGAAGTTTACTTGCAGTCTGCAGAGGATGTCATTGATTAAAGTTACATGCTGTGGCCTAATTGCAAACATGGTAAGAGTGTGTGCTGAGTGTGTAATATATACTAGTATCTCCTATACATGTACATGCCACTACAAGACTAGTCTATGGTAATGATCTTTGAGTGGCAGACCGGTAGATTTTAAACTTGGCCTTACAAGGGCAAAAAACATTCAAATTCCTCAGTTATAACGTTAATGTTACTCTATAACAACAGTACATAAAAGTCAGTAATATAAGCAAAATATCCTTCTACCCATCATTTCCTATAAATAAAGGTATAACGCTAAATCGTAGGCAAGACCATCCGGAGGTATACATATTGCATTTCCTTGCAAATGTTACCTTTCTAGTCTTGATCTTAGATCTTAACTTTTGCCCCATTCAGCTTTCTTTAGAACCACAGCTGTATGCTTTGGCAAGAATAAAGGAACAGATAAGGAGATAGACTAACACATCATGCCTATCATCTAACCATTTAGGAAAGGTGCCTTTTGCCATTAGTGCTACCATTTTTGATATTTTGTCAAAGATTTCGCTAATAATGACTACGATATCATCCTTGCAAGGGCCTGTGGTCCTTTACTTATGGAATGTTACTTGCTGTTTTGTCACTCAGCCTCCATGCCTCACACCCCAATACAACAGATCTCGGGATAAACATCATTCATCAAGTTTGCGGGATTTCCCGCGGGAGTTTGCGGGATATCACGCGGGAGTTTGAGGGATCTCCTGCGGGAGTTTGCGGGATCTCCTGCGGGAGTTTGCGGGATCTCCTGCTGGATTTATCGGGATATCCCGCGGTAAGCAAATCCTCTCCCGCAACCCCGATCTTCGGTGTGAGACCTTAGGTTTCCGAGGGGCCGGCGCCGCTGTTACTGGAACCACGTTGACTACAGATTTTTACGCGTGCATGTTTTAGTATGTTTTCAATGCATGCAAATAACAGTAGAGCAAATAGCTAGTGTTTTTAACCAAACAATTTTTTTCAATATCGGAAATCTGGTGGCTTAGTAAGGTACAGAACGATAACAAAGTAATTCAACCTTCTTGAATAATTTTTGTGTCCGACCTTGCGACGTGGACGGCTTTTGATGTCACCCGACCCGCGCAAGCTCAGACCAAGGAGGTTAAATTTAACCTCCTTGCTCAGACTCTGTCGAATAAAAAAATCTAACATATCGACGTGATATGTAGGGGGGGGGTGACGTACGGAGTTACGGAAGAGATCTTAAAACATTGTGTAAAACAAGGGGGCGAAGCATAATTAAGGGTCTTTACGTCTCAACTTTTGATACATTTTCGTGCGCCAAGCAGTGTTGAGGGCCAGCATGGGGTAGTGATTACGAATTGCGCAAAATCTGCGCTATAAAGTTTAAGTTTCAGAGCTGATTACGACTTTACTCTTTGCGGCTAATGTACTGATTACGAATTACGTTGATTTTACGGAAGGCTGCTTACGGTTTGCGAAGAGTATTAATAAAAACCAAGGAGGTTAAATACAAAATCAGGAGATTAAATACCTATGAGAATACCTCAACAACTACAAGATCATGAAACACAACAACCACAAACTACTGCCGGTATGCCCCATAATTTTTAATTTCTTGGTAACAATCTTGCCCAAAAATTCACCGGAGACGAAGTGATTACTACACGACATTGTATTCATTCACGGTACTTTCTTAAAGTTTGCGCTGAACAGTAGCTTTGTAAAAATAATGTAGCAGATAACTATGACCGCGTGAGGAACACCTTATACATATTATTTTCGTACATTCCTGTGCTTCACCACTATAAAAATTGTAGCAAAGACTAAGTTGACTGGCGTCAGACTCCATCGGCCCGGCACAGCTCGCCCGGCAGGACGTAAAAATAAACATTTGGCACGCCGCCATCGGCGTTCGGAGCCGCGGTAGACTTGGGGGTCTCGCTCCAAGTTTTTTTCGCTACGCGATACGCGGGACACGATAGGTGTCATGAAAGAATACCGCGGGATATCCCGCAAACTCCCGCAGGATATCCCGCAAATTCAAACTCCCGCACGTTTATACCGCAATCTCCCGCGTGATATCCCGCAATCTCCCGCGTGATATCCCGCAATCTCCCGCGTGATATCTCGCAAACTCCCGCGGGAGATCCCGCAAAATCCCGAATCCCGATGATGCTTATCCCGCGATCTGTACTATGTTATATCCCGATCCCCGACGTGAGCCAGTTTTCCCGGGAGGCCCAGGATAACCCCTTGGCCCAGGTTGCCCTCTCCACCCAGGAGGGCCCTTTGGCCCAGGAGGCCCACTCCCCCCACGAGAACCCTTTGGCCCAGGTGGCCCTGTCCAACCAGGAGAACCCTTTTGGCCCAGGTGGCCCGGCCTCCCCAGGAGAGCCCACGGCTCCAGGTGGCCCATCTTTTCCTTTGGACCCAGCTGTTCCTTTCGGCCCGGCCCGCCCACGTGTCCCATTCTTGCCGGGAGGCCCCACTGGCCCGATCTGCCCGGGTGACCCAGGTTTCCCGGGAGAGCCCTCGAGTCCCTTCTGCCCCGGTGGCCCAGTCTTCCCGGGAGAGCCCTCCGGCCCGATCGACCCAGGTGCCCCAGCCTTCCCAGGAGGCCCCAGTGGCCCCATAGACCCAGGGGGCCCCACCGGTCCGATAGACCCAGGTGACCCATCCTTTCCAGGGGATCCAGCTGTTCCCTTCGGTCCGCGTGGTCCAACAGCGAAAGCTGCAGCAAACATAGACAGACGAACGTTAAGTATCTTCTTTGGGTTGAGGAGGCCAACGTCAGCATAATGATGAATCTGCCTCGCTATATAGCATAACATTAATAACTACCATAACATTACGTAACATAACATAACATAACATAACATAACATAACATAACATAACATAACATAACATAACATAACATAACATAACATTAATGTATGACAACATTAATAGCTAGAGTTCCACGATCTAATACCTTCTACAAATAATCTTCAGACAGCAATTCTAGCACTTTCTCGTGTATTATTTGATTTGCATGATTTCTGACTTTGTGTCACAAGTGTAAAATCCTCCTCATTCAGCACTATGGTATTATGACATTTTCTCATAATTATGCAAAGTG
>NW_017804198.1:1918461-1922263 GCF_001625305.1 Branchiostoma belcheri
TGATTGGCCACTGATTTTGTGATTTTGTACCACTGAAGACTACAAACGTTATTATTTTAGTCACTGACTGTGTTTGTCATTTAGTGGCTATTTATCACTTTAGCAAGTTATAGAAATATGTACTAATCATATGTCATGGGTGAATATCTGTGTATCTTCGTAAAATCACTCTTTTAAATCTAGCATCTAGAAGAAAATTCACAGAAGAAGAGGCCTACAAAATGAGAAACGTAGCCCTCCTTCCTCATTTTTAGCTCAGTACCCGGGACATGACATGGGTTTCTGAGTCTCAGAAAATTAGCCTTCCCACCAGTAGAAATTTTCACTAAATTGGGCGTCAGTTAGAGAAATATTACACTGCTTTATTTTTACATATTACATCGATGATTTGCATGAATTTGCATAGATAAATAGACTCCTTATGTGCAATGTGGACACCTTATCAAAGCCAAAATGATTATGGTTCTTGACTAAATTTGTGAAAGGCGGGCAAAAACACAAGTTTGTCCTCAGGTACTATTTACCTCGTCCATTCTTTTTAACCGTAGCGTCCACATACAGGATCACAAGGACATGTGCAAGGACCATGGCGACAATGGCAACTGTAGTAGCGATGTAGTGGCACCGGCAGAAAGTACGGCTGGAGTCTAAATACATGCATACACATATGACATATGTTTTACATTATTATTATTATTATTACTATTGTTATTATCATTATTATTATTGTTATTATTACTATTGTTATTATTATTATTGTTATTATTATTATTAAAGCACATAAAAGAAAATACAAGACTGCGATGACGACGCACTCAAGTTAATTACGCTTATATAAGCGCCGCCATCGAACATAAAACAAGCTAGAGTTCCACGATCTCATACGACGTTAACCCTTGCGGTTGACGAATTATACAATTTTAATCATTGATTTTGCAAATAAGAGCCTCATTTGCATGGATTATATCAGTTGATCACATTCTCCACCCGATGACAGCCTTATCTTAACAAAAAGGCTATTAGAGCACTTCCTCATAATTATGCAAATGAGGTCATGATTTGAATAAATTATGTTTATTGATGTTCGTCTTCACTTAACTTCCTAGCGCCTGGTTTGCATAATTGTCATCTGCTACCTACATACCATAAATCACGACAATCCGTCAACCGGTTCTTGAGTTATCCTCCGAAAATTTTTCAACAAATGCTCCTGCAGTTCCAGAACAAGCCGCTAGGGAGCCCATACTCATGCCCTCTACCGGGGTCAATTAGACTGCAGCCGAATCACCCGGAAGGCCAGTTGCGTAATCTGGCGTATTTATACACGAACGGGAAAAAGTACACAATCCAAATCATACAGTCTGACAGCCGACATGGTTCGGTACCTCACACTGCATTTGACATTTGGCTGCCTCTAGCACAAAACCTGCAGCTGGTACCTAAGTCTTCAAGAAGTTTGTACGCACTCTTTTCTATACCCTCGTCATAGACCTCGGGGATCGCCCACTAATACTGTGTTTTTTGCTACCTCAAACGTTGTGATCACGTCAGCATCCCGTCAAAAACGCAGCAAGATTTGACTGCGTTTTTTTTTAAATTCCAAACACGATTTTTCTTTTTACGTAAGGGAAAATTGCAGCGCTAACAACGGCTAGCGTTATCTATAGAACACTTCGTCATGTGTGCCACGGACGAAGACTTAAAAAATTCAAGAAAACTGAGACAGTGAGACAGTAGACAGGTAGAGAGAGAACCATTTTTATTGTGTAGAGCAAGTTGTCTATCAAAGCGCACCACGCACGGCCTTTGATGGCTCTTAGCGGACCGGCCTCCCTTTGTGGTGCCGACGTCCCCGGGACCGCCGGGACGCTCGATATCAACGTGTTTATAAACAAAACCGCATTCTTTTGTCGCTCATAACAGACAATTTTATGTAAAACATCGCTATTTCTCCTTTACACGGGCGTTTATCGGCCCGTTTTTACCGCGTATGCCGATTTTTAGTGCATGTTTACAGTTCAGTTGTTGACAATGTTCGGCAAATTTTGGTGCATTTAGCCGGCGATAGGCTTACTGCACGGTGCGGAAAGCCGATCTCACTAACAATGGAGTGAAACAAGCGTTGTGCAAATAATTGGCTTCCCCTATCTGTACTACATGAAAAATCAAGAAAAGTCGTTACCTGTGCTTTTGTTCGCTGCCTTGTCATATAAGTTTGCATCTCCTGCACCACATACTCCTTCAGGGCGTGATGCGGTCTCATCATGATCATACGCCTTTCCTTTGTGTGAGGACGCCACATGTATGTCTGGGTTGTTCTCATGCACGTGGTCTTCATCGTCGCTTGTGCTATCCTGGTGGACAAAAGTGGGTTGGTACGGGGGCTCGCCAGTTTGCCCGTTGCCGGGCCCCGTGGGGACGGTACGGCCGGGCTTTGCCTGCCAAAACATTCGCACACCGTACCGGCAAGCAACGACCGTGCAATCGTTAACAGTAAAAACTGGTAAATATGACAAGTAATACTATGATTAGTCTGGACGCAAAATGTTTTTTTTTTTGTTGTAGCTGTTCTCTATGCATGAACACGTGCTTTATGCGTATAGCGTTTTAAGGTACTTCATTTCAAACGCCGCATTATAGAATACTATGATTAGTCTGAACGCAAAATGTTTTTTTGTTGTTGTTGTTGTTGCCTTCGACAAGAAGGCTATAAAATCGTTTTGGCACTGTTTGGCATATTATGCACAATAAATTTTGAAGGCATGGTCCGAGGTTCACGATTTTTGGCAGGCAGGTTGTCTTAGTGATGGGCATTGTCCTGCAGTCCCGGTCCCATTTATGCTTCAGTCCTGCAGTCCCGGTGCTACTTATGCTTCAGTCCTGCAGTCCCGGTCCCATTTATGCTTCAGTCCTGCAGTCCCGGTGCTATTTATGCTTCAGTCCTGCAGTCCCGGTGCCATTTATGCTTCAGTCCTGCAGTCCCGGTCCCATTTATGCTTCAGTCCTGCAGTCCCGGTGCTATTTATGCTTCAGTCCTGCAGTCCCGGTGCTACTTATGCTTCAGTCCTGCAGTCCCGGTCCCATTTATGCTTCAGTCCTGCAGTCCCGGTGCTATTTATGTTTCAGTTTTATATTTATCACGGTATTAACTTTTAAATACCATCAATAACAACAATAAGCATCTACACAAAAAACTACCATATACAAACAAAAACATCCACCAAAACAATATCACACAGTCGAAGGCATGAGTCCTACGAACTCTAGTTGTAGCTGTTCTCTGTGCATGAACACGTGCTTTATGGGTATAGCATTTTAATCTTCATTCCAAACGTCGCATTATAGACTAATTTTTATAGCTGTCAATCAATGCTTTGAAGTACACATATTAAAACATCCTGTAAAAGGGCCCGTGGGTTCTGATCTGATGATTTGATTAGGTTCACCCTGTACTGGCAGTTTGACTATCACGCAATCACACAATCAACAACTTTCAAAAATGTGTATACGTAGGTTAGGAGAAAAGCATGTCATATTTGAGCGGTTTATTACATGAATTCATGAAGAGCTAGACTACGTTAACAGTACATAAACATTGAATCTTGATTAACATTGAAATGGTACAGATTTCTGATATTTGATAAAAGGTAAAAAAAAGATATTCTGCCTAAGAAGATGACTCATTTTAACACTTGTTTGACTGGATTCTACATATATGTTAAATAACTAGAAACTTAACTTCGTAAAAAAGGTACATGTATTAACCCTACCTAGACCGGGCTTTTTTGACATGGGGGGACCG
>NW_017804198.1:1922320-1994062 GCF_001625305.1 Branchiostoma belcheri
CCCCCCCTAAGAACTCGCGAACGGTCTGTCGTATGACCACCAAATTTTCAGAGAATGATGTACTAGTAAAAATTTATCATATCTACAATTTTTATGTCGTTATGATGTAATATGACGTCATTATGACGTCATTAATGTGATTTTATTGGCCAAAACCGTCTAAATAGGTTTTTCCCTGAAAACTCAATGGTATTCAACATAACTGTACCAAAAGTGTTTATGACAGAATATTATGGTGTACTAAGTCTTATGTTGCCCATAGCAACACCGGTTACGTCATAACATGACGTCATGCATATTTAAGATATCCGCCATCTTGGATCATCAATCTTGAATTTTCAAAAATAGTTTTTTTTCATGATAAAGCCTATTATGTCCTACCTGGGCCGCGATTACGTTCGATACGGGTGTTCCGGCCCGTGTGATAACTAGCGGTACAGCCCGGGGGTTCTTAACGCGTACGGCCCGGGGCTTCCAAATGTTCCATAGGGCGATTCGAACGCGTTTCGCCCTAACCGCGTGCAACGCTTTCGAAAATTCGAATGCAAAATTCGGACGTTGGAATTGATGTTGTTGCACTTTTTGGGTTTAGGGACACCAACTTTCTGCTCATTTTGCATTGAAAGGCGTGTTTTCTTGGGTGGGTATGACATAAATAAAATACAACACGGTGTATTCCGCATCACCCTCGGTCCCAGCCCTCCCGCGGATCGGATCTCCCTCCGGCCTTCGGCCGTCGGGCGATCCGACGCGCGGTCGGGCTGGTACCTCGGGCGATACGGAATACCCCGTGTTGTATTCTATATAAATACATCGTAGACATACTAAAGGCCTTCATTAAAACCTTTTTTGGAAAAAGAAATGGAAGTATTGATGAAATTTTAATGAAAATAACCTGTATATACCTGTTCTAATGATATGGTCCGCCATCTTGGATTTTGGCCAATGACGTCATCAAATTAGCATAAATTATGCATATTTAATGATAAAATTTACATAAAATTATATGGGGTGTTATTAATATTAGAAACCATGAGGAACTTGACATGAAACCCATAAATTTCTATTGTTGAAACAAAAAGTACTAAATTTAGCAAAAAATGCCTGTCAGAAACCCATTGCCATGGCAACACAAAAAATTATTATCTTAATCCAATGATAGAGAATTGTTGCCAACAATATTCTAGGAAAAGTCACCAAGTTTGGCCGTTCTACGGCTAGCCGTTCAGACGCTAGGTGACATCAAAGTTGCCGCGGGCACTTTTAGCCCCCCCCCCCCCGGTCTAGGTAGGGTTAAAAGTGAACGTACATTGTATTAAAAGTGAACGTTACATGACGTATGATATGTTTTTCTTGAAGGTAGGGACTAGTACATACATTGCTAGATATTGCCATTATTCTATCCCTATCGATGATATTAACAGAATGGCGATTCAGTAATAAACTGATCGATATATTGATTAATCAATTAGAGGATGGATGGGTACATTGGTTGATTACTAGTAAGTGATATCCTGAGGTCCCGACTTGCGAAGGTAGAATTCGCCAACCCTACGGTTAGTTTAGTTATGTCCTTTGCTATGTCGACCCTGAGGATGGATGGTGATTGGTCAGAACGTTTAATCACTTCAAATTTCCCGTCTCCATGGCGACGGCCGGGCGCGGCTTGGCGTGGCCCATGTTGTACAACGGAGCTGTCATGTCAAACCCTTTTCTCCGACTACGCATGCGCCGAACGACGCATGCGCTGATGGCGGCGATGACGCAGGCCAGCACGACCACGCCCACAATGATGCCCACGGTCTTTCCAGGGTCGTCTGGGGAAAGGAGTGCATGAGCGGAGGAATGAATTTATTATGTTAACCGAAGGAAGACATGTTTTTTGCCACGTCTCCTCTTCTTCTTCCATTCACTAACTTCTTTTTGACCTGGCCAATGACCAGATTTGTTGACGTCTATCACCATGGTAACTAGTGTTGGGTTACATCATGTTGCAATTTCAAAGCAGGGGGGATTAAGACTCCTGTCTGACCATACATATGAATGTCTTTGAATAAGAATTAACAGAGCAGACCATATTGGAAGGTAAACATTATGCATTTGCTTTGCAAATGTTACCTTTCTAGTTTAATCAAAAACTGCAAGAGCATTAATTTGAGTTGGTGAAATACTTAATGAGAATTACACTGGAGAATATGTTCGCCTTGAGTGGCGGGGCCACACGGAACGTAATTATTTGCGAGAGGAGAGAAGGAAGCCATTTGCATCGGAGCATAAAAACCTTCGCTCAACCGGGACGGGGGGCGGTACTAACTTCCGACAAACTTTGACCCAGTCCTGACGTCACACGTGAGTAAAATTCACGTGTCCACAGCACTCGGGTCAGAAAGCTGATAAATACCAAGAGATGTGGTCAAAAATTCTGGTGAGTCAATTTTCTTGAGTTGGAAATCAATTTAATTCTCATAATATACATGTATATAACTTTCTTATAAACATTTCTTATCTTAACATATTTCATTTGAAATCATGTACACATTACAATTAGGAATATATGCCGGCACAGTAACTTTCAGCAACAGAGTCAAGTCACAATATTTACAAAAGTACGCCCTGGTTGTTGCTACCAAGGAAGTAAAAACCTTGTGGTTAGTACATAATAAATGGTTTATTGGCCAATAATAAATGGTTTATTGGCCAAACATCACCCGTGCAATCGCAGCCTTATAGTGCTGAATTGATGCAGGGTTTACAATCAGATGATACAAATAGTAATAATACACATAATAATACACATGATACTAGTACATGTTTGTTCCACATTTTTGTGGAACTGCCGCAAGGGTCTGTGCGGCTGCCATTCGGTGCCACAAGGTGACCTCAATACGGCTTTCCCCAACCGAAGTTAGGTACCCATTCACACCTGGGTGGAGTGAGGAAAGTCGTGTAAAGTGCCTTTCCCAAGGGCACAACGTCGGGGCACATGTCCAGACATGTCCCGGGTACAACTCGGGATCGAACCCGGGTCTCCCGGTTCACAGTCGAATGATCTACCACTACGACACCCGACGCCACCACCGCTATACATACTATTAGGCTCGCCACTCAGGCGTTGCCAAAAATATGAGAATGAGTGAGAATGATTGTCACAAAGCTTCCTATGCTATGTTTTAGTTCCACGCTTTACCATTTTTATTGATCGTTGTTAATTTCCTGCTGCCATGACTATAATTGGCACAATCAATAGCCGCATGGTGCAGATATCCCGGCTGTTCTAGCCTCCTGTGCAGGCTTCCGAGCGGCGTTTTAAAGCTGTGTTTTGTAGAATTGTTAACGCGTTGTTTTTATTGTGTGTGTCAACCATCGCACAACCAATCGTAGGACAAACACGCATTTTACGATGGCCAGCCGGCTGTACGATGGCTGACAAAAGAACGTGTTAACAATTCTACAAAACACAGTATGAAACGCCCGCTCGGAGGCCTGCACAGGAGGCTATCGCCCTCAGCCCCGGCTCTAATCAAAGCGCGGGAATCCCCAAAGGTGGAAGGACAGCAGAGTGAGGAGACAGGGGGCGAGGGCCCGCCAGACCCGCGAGATTAGATGGTTTAATGAATCCTAATAACTCTGGACGGAGAGACGACCTGTCAACAACACGATCTGTCATAACGCAACAACCCACATACCCACAACAAACCGCGCTGTTTCATTGATTATGTGACATCAGGTCAACAGCTAACTTTCCAACGTTACAAATGACAGCAATTTTCCATGGATGGACGGATGGATGGATGGATGGATGGATGGAGGGAGGGATGGATGGATGGATGGATGGATGGATGGATGGATGGATGGATGGATGGATGACCGGATGGATGGATGGCCGGATGGATGGATGGATGGCCGGATGGATGGATGGATGGATGGATGGATGGATGGGTGTATGGATATGGATGGATGGACGGATGGATGGCAAATGGATGGATGGATGGATGGATGGGTTGGTGGATGACAGACGGATGGGTGGATGGATGGGTGGCTATGTCAAGAGATGGCGGTGAACGTTTGATTTGAAAGCCTGTAGATTGTAGGTTGGTGGGAAACAGGGAGGGAATTCCAGAGCTTGGCTGTACGGGGAAAGAAACTGTTACTGTAAGAAGATTTCAAACAAGGAATTTCTACGGTGGGAGAAGTTGTGTGAGCTAGTGTAGAACCTAGTAGAACGAATAAAAGTTCTGAGTGGTGGTTGGACAAGTTTTCAAAAATCCACTTGCCCTATCGGGCATGTACATGGTTATTTCCACTTGTCCGAACAAACTTTTCATTTGCCCAAACATATTTCTATGCATTTTTACCAGCAAGGAAACTATTCTATTTTTCAATTCAAAAAGCCAAAAGGCACTTCCAAGTGTGTAATGTTGCATGCTTCATTGACGACAATATGGGTACCTGCAATGGATTTTCTAACAAAAGGGCATACATTTGACTTGTATCAATATAATATTTTTATGAGAAAATGATGAGTAATTTGCTCTTTGGGATATTAGCCAATCGGTTCTTTCAGCGGTAGAAATGTAATTCATAAATAGTTTGATAAAATCATCAACGAATTGTGTGACTATCAATTCCATAATCTACATTATACGTGACAATCATGTTCAATGCCGAGAAGTGGTCGCATAGGCCTTGCATTGAACCACTCCGTTAAAAAAACCCTTGGAGACCTCCACACTTCCCCACAGTCCCAGCCTCTGGGCAGTCCTGTTCCGTACGAGTAAATCACGTCTCCGTACGGCGCAGCACGCCGCGCAAATGACGCTAATAAACTGCCCGGAGAAAATTATCCCCAACCGCGCAAATTACATCCAAGTCACTGATTAATTTTCAGGTCAGGGGTCAACATTTCATTCTGATCAACCCGAGGCCGGCCCAGGTTTCAAATTTGTTGCTGCGTCCATCTCCGTGATGAAATGTGCGGGTAATTGAAGCTCTCTGATAAATTAACTGCCAGTTTCCAATATGGAGTCATTAAGTGGGCTCCGTAGATATCAGCCAACCTTCAGTCTGGTCCTACAATTCTCACAATAAAACCTCGTATCCTCTTCTTTTTGTTTGTCGTTTTACATCGTGATGCTAATTCTGTCAATTTTTGAAGCTAGTCGATCTATTTTTTTTGTTAGCTTTTTATCTATCTTTATTTCGCCCCTGATTTGACAAAGACGAAAAGCGGAAGTTGACATTATGTACAATCAATTCATGGGCCATTTCTCCTGTGGCCTGCGGCAGCCAATCGCCAGGATTAGAATGGGGGAATAGTTCCAACAATAACGGTAATTGAAGGGTGTGTGGATCAAATTAAGGTAATTCGTTTTGATTCCCCCACAGTGTCATTACAAATTACCACTTGATATAATTCGATTAAGGACCATCGACTTTTGCGGATTGATTAAGCCGCTTTGCGCATCACTATTCCAGCCCGCCGGAATTACAGAGATATTACTTAGAGCGCCACACAATTGAAATTGGGCCCGGTACGGTGGCCCCTAGGGACAAAGCTATTCACGCGTTTTTAGCACATGAAGCTTTTATTACTGTAACAGTACTCTAGCCTAGACAGTCCTTTGAAAAGGTAATCAGTGATGATCAGCTTTTTATTTATTTATTTATTGGTTTGGCTGTTCCACTGACAAGACAAGACATTAGGCGGAGTTTAACATGGATAGCATAACTGTCTATAACATTAATATTTATTCTGGAGACATAAAAGCATTGTATAAAAAATAATGAGGTGACCAGGTTGTGTAAAGGAATAAATAACGTTAACGTTATGTGTGATCTGACATTAAATTTCGAAATAGATTTAACTACACATTTTGCCAATGGAGATTTAATGGGGGTAAAATGTGACATTTTTTTTGTTTAATGTTATGTCTGTGTTTTCAAATGACCCTTCTTTCATTTTTATTTGATTGTTCGGTAGTTCGTTCGTTTGCTTGTTTGTTTGTTTGTTTGTTTGTTTGTTTTGACAGGATTTGCCGTGACTTGTTCTGTCCAATGGCCGACTGGCTAGGCTAGCGGACACGAGATCAAGAGGGCTCTATTCACGCCACTCACGGCTAGACGTCGACGTTGTGTCCTCGCGGAATGCACTTTATACGACTTTCCTCACTCCACCCAGGTGTAAGAGTGGGTACATGACTTCGGTTGGGGAGGTTTTGTTTATTTGTTTATTTAACCAGAGAAACATATCGCCCTGGAGGGCGGTTTTCAGTGCACCCTGGGGGGCAAAACCCCAAACACAATAGAATGATAACAATATAATACAACATAAAGTAATCGTTGAAGAAAACTTATATACAATCAAGGGGCAAATCAAAATAAGGTAACTTAAGCACGAACTTAAAAAAGAAGAATAAGCGGTCCAAAATAGGCATATATAAAAAAATATCAAATCAATCATACAGAAATCAGATAAATAATAAGTAAAAGGATGAAATTTGCATAGTATCAATGTACAATTTGCAGGCAGTCATGTTTGTATATTTGTTTGAAGCGTACAAGGCGGTACAATTAGGAGAGGGTTTGACTCCGACTTCTAATACCGTGTCCTAGACACAGTGGATCAACAACCCATTGTCCCTACGGTCTCGACAAGGCTATGGAACTACATTTACCTTTTTTATTAGTTTTAGGCCACACTGTCTTAATCTTATGGATGACATCATCTGGAGTCTCCAAAACGTTAGTGAGAAAAATGCGCCAAAGAATGCTCCTATACTACAGGAATATTCAATGTGTATATTCTGAATAAGGCCATCTTTGTGATATTGACACATACTGCTTCACATTAGCACACTTCAATCAGCATTTCATACTTTGGGTATCTAAAACTGCAGAAACAAGCCCCAAGATGAGTCCTTTATTTTAGGGGTGGTACCCTAAAAATCAGCCCAGGGCCCTTCCGGTAACCATTTTCCTTCAGAATTTTGGGAATTTTTGCACCATGACTTGAGGGTCAATATACCTCGGGATAGTGTGGTTTTAACTCAGTATGTAGATAAGTGACTAGAATATTGACCGAAAAATCGTGTTTCTAAGCCCTAAAAACTGCATTGGATGCCTTTAACCTCCTATGCTGAGTTTACTGTACGTCACTTCAATATCCAAAATTCATAGGGCGGGTAAGAGTCTTCAAACAGATCCTCCAAACAGTTCCGAGATCCTGTGCTGAGGATTTGTGTTGTTGTGTCCTTCATTCAAACATCCAGCAAAATGTTAGACCTAATTTTACCAGCCACATGTGGCATGAGTCTTCTAACTTGTAGTTGCTAAATTTGTTTGGAGGGAGGGGGGCAGAAATATTGTGGCAGACAAGTCAGAATTACCCGCTTTCGCCTAGGAAAAAAATGACATGCTTTCGCCACGGAAAAAAAAAGGGCCTATATTGTCCCCAGTAGTAGTGGTGCAGAATAACCGAGTAGGTAGGCTACCAGATACGAGACCGAGAGATCGCGGGTTCGAATCCCAGCATCCAGACAAGACGTTGTGTCCTTGGGGAAGCGGGAAGGCACTTAATACGACTTTCCTCTTTCCACCCAGGTGTTAAAATGGGTAAAAGGTGTAAAATTGGGTAGTTTGCGCCACTATTGCCAGAACTAGTCAGCCAACTCTACGATATTTTAAGCCATCTGAGAAAAAGGTAGAGCTAAAGGTACTCCCATAGTCTTCTTCAGGCCGTAGGGGCAGTGGGTTGTTAGTCCACTGTGTCTAGGGCACGGTGTTAGAAGGCGGAGTCCATCCCTCTCCTTTTATTTATTTATTTTATTCACATGGGTTTTTGAGCATTGGATAGGAAGCACTTGTTGTGCTTATGTAGATCCGCTGCTCATAAAACATAATACAAAAGTAAACATAGAGATGACATAAAGTATAACATATACATAAAATGAAAATGGCTGGCGGACCAATACCTATAACATAACATTAATGAGATTGGTCAAATCTTCCAGAGTGGTGGATATAGTTGGCCATGGACACAATATCAAAGATACCTCTCCTTTTACCGCCTTTTACCTCCCCAACCAAAAGCAGGTACCAGTTTGCACCTTGGTGGAGTGAGGAAAGCCGTGTATAGTGCCTTTCACAAGAACATAAGATCTAGCCTCCACCAGGCCTTTCTACGGGAATACGGATCGTAGAATTCGGCAAAAAAGAGAATCAAATTGGCATAGTCAAACCCCAAGGCGGCCAAACTCCCCCGGCAAATATTCTCCTATATATAGCCAGCGTAGTTAGTCTGGTAGAGACTACATCGGTGACATGACAGGATTCGAACCGAGGACCTCTGGGTTCTGGGCCGAACACCTACTATCCAAGCAGAGGTTTGGGTTTGGGGGTATTTTAGCGTGTTTTTGGGCTTTTTTATCGGGGTTTCTTTTTTGCACTGGAATTTTTATTTCGCCCAACCCAGGGGTGAAAGAAAAAAAGCCTAAAAACACTAAAATACCCCCAAACCCAAACCTCTGCTTGGAGAGTACCGAACACCCTGCCGTTACGCCACACGACCCCACAAACGATCTTTACAGAAGTCATTACCTCCGACACAATAGAAACCTGAGGCCCTAACAGTAACAGGACAGGGTGTGTACATGATGTACCGGACCCCGCCCCTTCCGCACGTCTGTATTGTCCAGGCGTGAAACCATTAACAGACCTCACCTCCTCACAGTGGGGACCTAATGACCCGTATAATTAGGTGATTAATTAGTTGTCTTAGTTGTCTAGCCTCCACCAGGCCTTTCTACGGGAATACGGATCGTAGAATTCGGTAAAAAAAGAGAGTAAAATTGGCCAAGGGAGTCCGGCCGCGGGGAGGTAGTTTCTTTCCTAACTGCAAACCTACAAGGCGGCCAAACTCCCCTGGCAATTATTCTCCTATATATAGCCAGCGTAGTTAGTCTGGTAGAGACTATCCTTTTTCTCGCTTCGAAAAAACTGAACAGTTTATGTTGCCATCCTTTTTTCAGATCAGAAATCAGATACATGTAGCCTGGTACAGATGTAGGGGTGGGGGGGTGGGCATCGAAATTGTTGCAAATTCAGGTGAGCAGAACAAAATATTGTGGATGAGAAAATCTGTCTTATATTGACAGTTTTTTAGCACATTTTTTTAAATATCCCCAAAACAAGCTACGTGAGACGTCTCTTTATTTTTTCGTACCGCTCAAAAATAGCAAGAACCGGCCTACGATATAAAACAAGCAATGACATCACATTTTTGCCTCACAGATATCAGTATGCTATGGGATAGGGTTGATTCAACTTACTATACGTTAAACGAATTGGCTTTAAAAATCAAGTTGTGTTGCCATTTTAACTCCAGTCGTATAAAACTCCTACGGAGTGCTGAGGCTAGGCGGGCGGCGGAGGGCTATTTCAGACCCGAGGATAGTGCGCCCAATCCCCGATACACCAGGCTAGCGCGCACGGGATGTGGTCTGTTTTAACGCCCCCTTCCTCGTACGTTTACACCCGCCAGTGACATTCTAAACAATTAATTTCGTTTTGTATATAAATGGCTTCTATCATATATGGTTTCTTTCTTTTTTACGAGCTCTCGAAACTTTAGTCTCTGTCGATCAGGGAAGTATATCTGCTTTAAATGTCTATCAAACGAATTCATTGATAAGTTGTACTCTATATCGTAGAAGTGACCATTGGTCCATACTGGGGTTATTTCGGCTTCTGCTGAAGTGTCTGTTGGTCACTCCTGATGATATCATTTCTGGTCGTATCGTATCATAACTGTCACTCAAACAAACTGTTAGCGACGACAGCTAATCAAACCGTTCTAATTAGCCGCTATTATTCAGAGCTTATTTGAATAGGACAGGCAAATGTATGTGAGTCGGCAGCCAATGGTAAGGCGAGGTTGAGGAATCAAATTAAAGGCGAGGTTTGCGGAGAAGCCCTGCATGTGTTCCCGCCGCCCGAGGTTAGAAGTGCGTTACAAGTTTCCAGTCGCGCCATGGATAGTGCCAAGTCTTTTCGGATTGACGACCTTCTAGCGAAGGGCCCGACCAAGCGGCCACGTTCCCCCAGCCCCAACCCCAGCCCCCGGCCCGCTAGCCCGCTGTCTCCCGAGCCGGTGAGTCCGAAGAGCCCGGGCACCCCGCCGACCTCCCCGGCTCCCCCCAGCACACAGCCCGGTACCGGCCTGACCACCAGCAGCATCACTCCCAAACCCGGGCTCCTCAACATCCAGCCGCCGCCGGGACTCGCCATGTCACAGCCTACTCTACAAGTGTACGGCCATCCCCTGTACTCCTACCCCAACGTCATGAACGGGCACCACCCGCTGTCCTTCTCGGCCCTACAGACAACCCCGCCCGAACACCTCAAGGCCGCCGGCGTGCCTCTAGACTGGATCCGGGCCGGGGGGATGCTCATGCCCAGGATGGACTACCCTGGCGGTAAGATACAGTCAATAGTTTCCCTTACATTCTTCTTTTCATGCAATTATATACCACTCTGCAAGCCTTTCCTAACTTAAACCTGTTAACGAAATATATTTTTTGTAATACAAGACGACACAACGGATCTTTGAAGCTTCTTCGCGATCGTATGAAACATTTGTCCATGCTGTTGTTTATAAACTACAAACTACATGTACATTGTACACACAGGCTGTACTCAGTCACTAACACGGTTTGTGTATTTTTTACGGTGCTACAATGATAGTCAGCTCACAGATAGGAAGGAAACACGCCTTAATAATTAGATATTTCTGGTGATTGTCATAATTCATTTTTTTTGTAGATTCTTGTGTTAGTTTCCGTTTGTTTGTCTAAAGTGAATTCAGAGCGGCGAAACTAGGATATTCTGAGTAAGGCAATCTGAATGATATTGACACATACAGCCCCACATTCGCACATTAGCATTAGTGTTTCATACTCTGGGCGTAGAAACAAGCCCCAAGATGAGTCCTTTATTTTCTGGGTGGTACCCCAAAAAACAGCCCAGGATCCTACCGGTAACCGTTTTCCGTCACAAATTTCGGCATTTTTTTGCTTGTTGTTTCAACTTAGTATGTAGATAAGTGAAGAGAATATTGAGCTTGAAAAATCTGGTTTCCAAGCCCTGAAATCAGACGAGATCTTTTGGTGGGGGTAAGACAGTATCAAATTGGCCAGCCTGTAACCATTTCCCCACCCAAGTGGTGGTAGCGACAAAAAAACGGCCGTATAGAAAATGCAAACGATCTTCCACCATCAACCTCTGCTTGGAGAGTACTTTAAGAAGGAATTTTCTATCGAATCTGCGGACAGCTTCCATTCTGTTACACCTAGGTTATACTCCCCACATCTGGGCAGTCCGTCCTGTCAGTGTGGAGTAGGACTGACTCGCTAGTTCATGTAAACACAGCCATGTAAATACACGGCTTTGTAATGAGTGAACCCGGCACGTATGACCATACACCCGTGTCTACATGTACAGCATTGCACGTCATTATGGTCCACAGAAACTATATAAGTTTTCTGAAGTTGGGTTGATTTAAGCGGTACACAAATGTAGGTGCATAGTAGTTCTAGTGTCGGTGTTTCTGAGTCAGACTACATTTATAACTATCAGTAGGTTTTGGCGAGAAATTCGTTAAGTCTCACTAAATCTAGGAGTCGTCGTGAACAAGCGCTACTCTAACTGTAACACACGTGTTAGAACATCCAGATTTCGTTAATTATCGACTGGTGCAGCTAAATTTTAGATATGTAGAGGTAAAGTGTGATACTGATTGTATGTGTGGGTTCTAATATTCTTGCCTTGAAAATGTACTGAAACATCGTGTTATATTTAGTCCTAAAACATGGATTTGAACCGTGGTTAGGACTCATGTCAATGTCTGTATCTACTACAAGTTCTTCCATGTTTTATGCCATAAACACACTGACAAAGCATAGCCGTACAGACGGTACCCAACTGACACATACATGTGTGATACAGAAGAACTTTATTGCACGACAATTGCACATGGTACAATGTATGGCAAACTACATAAAGAGAGTAACAAACAATAAAATAAGTGTGTTGAATAAGACGAAATGTCGAATAAAACCTAACAAATCTATATCATAATTATTCAAATAATAAGGGATAGCACAAGTCTTTGATAAATATATGGCATGCGAGATTTGGTATTGGAAAGACGACATGTACATGTATGTATGTAAATAATAATTATATCATTTTCTACTCTCCAAACAAAGGTTTAGGCTTCGGATTATATTGAAGTGTTTTTAGGCGTTTATATCCGGCCTTGTATTGGATACTGCCTGGCCAATGTGATACTGTCTTGCCGTATTATTTTTGCAGCCACCAAAAGATCTGCTTGGAGATTGATTATTTTCTACGTTATAATAGTTGACTTACCTAATTGTAGCCTGCCATATTGACCAGGTGACATGGCTGCGAATCCTTTATATATACAATTTGTAATCGAATTCTTAAAATTATTATAGCTATAGATATAGCACCTGATTATTCTTAGTAAAGTAATACAAA
Organism: Branchiostoma belcheri; assembly: GCF_001625305.1. Classification (NCBI taxonomy): domain Eukaryota; kingdom Metazoa; phylum Chordata; class Leptocardii; order Amphioxiformes; family Branchiostomatidae; genus Branchiostoma; species Branchiostoma belcheri. The sequence continues at coordinate 1,934,879 of NW_017804198.1, forward strand.
TGTAGATGTAGCTGTGTCTCTTCTATTTTCTTTTCGAGAATTCAAACGAGCGATTTCAATGTTGTAAGAACAATATTCTCATTTTTGTAATAGCAACAGGAGTGGCTTTTTTTGTACCAGCAAGTAACGAAATACACATTTCACATTTTTACACAAATGTATCAGTGTTAGAAATACACACCTGCATGCAGTTTACATTTTGCAGATACTTTTCAATATTGCAGAAGTAAAATTGAACAGCCTGCAATTTTGCCGACTGAAACATCAGGCTAGGGGTAGTCAGCAGAATATTGTTTAAGAGCTTTTGTGTTGATGACTGACTCTATAATATGCATCATAGGTCTTAAGCGTCCACTTCAAGAGGTGGAGCAAGTGAAGTTCCTGTTCCAGTGCTGTTTATCAGACGTTACCAACAATAGTTCAGATCCTTGTAAATTAATTTCCGTTTCAAAGAGGTTCTTGAGGGTTGTAGTTGGGCAACCGACTCTCCTTTTGGAAATATATTAGTTGTATATTAGTAGTATAGTATACGTAGTATTAGTAATTTTGCATGTATTTTTTCGAACTGCGCATGAAATGTTTGCCAACATGCAATTTTGTGTATGTCATGGATTTAGGTCCGGACTTACATGTGTGTGTATTTGAAGAAAGTGTTTCCGAATTACAGAAAAGAATGTGACATTCTACAGCATTGCGGAACACTGAAAAAAGTATTTCTACCACTGTATATGTAAGATTTTTGTTCCATTGAAATGTTGTACGTTTAATCCAGTACTGAACACCGGTAACATTCGTACTAAAAAACGGGGCCCGGCCGGACAGCTTTTGGGGACGAAAAGTACGATATAAAAGACAACAAAACACAGAAACGTTTTAATAATAATCATGGGCACTATTTCTGTATTTTTTTATATGAATAGTTAATTTTCCGTACATACAAACAGCCCGGCCGGGCCCCGGTTTGGAAATGTGACCTAAGCATTAAGATGTGCGGCAAAACCCAGTTGCCAGTCTGCGTTCTTTCATCACAAAGTCATTGGCAAAATGTTGCTGGTATGGAAATTGGTTTGCGTGTTGCTATACGGAGGGCCTGGACTCTATTTTCTCTATTTGTGACCGTTACCAGTTTGCTGAGAAATAACTACCCCGGCTGGCGTGTTTGTTCGTGTAGCACACAGGCCGGCTTGTGCCCCACATGTGGCATGTCATGTCCGCTCTCTCCCACACACACACTCACAGAGAAAGCACGACACAGCTTAGCCTCCATAGTATGGCAAAAACTGGGGGTTTTGGGGGTCTTCAGGGTCTTTGGAAGCTTTTATGTCCTGTTTTTTATTGCATGTAGACAACATAGCCGGCCTGGTTGAATTACCGCAGTTTTTTGAACTGGGCTAATCAGAAAACAGCCGAAGACCACCAAACCCCCCGTTCTATAAGACTGCTACGGAGGCTAGGCATAGCGCAGGCTTCAGCCGCGTACACCGCGGCAGTACAACAACAGTCAATCAGAAAACAAAAAAAAATTAATCAACTGTAATTTCAGGGCGGCCAAACTGAAACTATTCTGGATGACATTGACATGTATTGCCAATTCTAAGCACACTTCATCATCACCTCATACTTCAAGCGTTTGAAATATCACAAAAGCAAGTTACCGGAGGCGTCAATTTATTCATATTTTTTTGTGTGTGGATAGGCAAAAATAGCTAGAACCATGCAGGCTACGATACAAAATCAGCAACCGTTTTCCGTCAGCGACATCGCATTTTTACCTCACAGATCAGATTTGAGTATGCTCTGGAGTAAGGTTGATTCCACTGTAAATATACTACATTAAAAGAATGACCAACCTGCCTTTGAAAATCCTGTAATTACCGAGGTATACAAAATCACGTGCTCAAAACACACTATAGAATGTCCTGACGACGCCATTTTTGTTTTTACTGCATAGTATATATACTAGTAATATGTAGCGTTCAGATGTTTAAACTGTTAGCCAGTGGACGTCAGATCATTCCTAACGTTTTAATTTGAGTTAGATTTGAGTTAATGTGGATTTCACGACGCGTACTTTTTAATGAACTTGGAATCTGAATATTTCTGCATATGAACGTGATTTGAACATTCCATTTTACAAATTGATGTCATTGACTTAACCATTTGGCTTTCGAAACCAGCAGTAATCATCAATTTGTGGTAGTCCCGCAATGACTATAACACTGTGTTGTTATGGGAAATTCGGCACTTTTATTTTGTGACACACTCACATAGCCTCTACCAGGTGTCGGGAAGCGTTTGGGAAGCGTGTAAATTGGCAGAATTGACAGATTACAAATAAAATAACTTTATTGCTCAACAACTGTAGCTGGTACAATGTATGGAAAAGAAACAACAAGGGTACATACACAAACTAATACTAAAATATAATTCTAACGAGCTAGCCCATAATGATACTAAAGCTAATCTATTGTGTTTTCTTAGGAAGAGTATTATTACATTCTGTAATTCAAGGAATATATCAGCTATTTACAATCTGGTGTCGCTTTTGTAGTGATTCAGATAGGAATTTTCCAACGTACACTGATATCTGAGTAGGATTACATGCCAGGGGAGCGGCAAACTGCACTCTCTAGCGGACCAACTCCCCCAGACTATTTGGCAAATTTCTGTACTCTCCAAGCAGAGGTTGATGGTGGAAGATCGTTTGTTTTTTTATCTATGAGTAAATAAGAGAGTAAATTTCTGATCTTTCTGGAATTCCAGTCGCTACCGAAGCCTGGTAGAGGCTAGTTAGCCTCCGCTGCGGGCATTGGGACATCCACCAGCCGCGCCCCTCCCCACGACTGGGAATCAAAACCTAATGATGGCACATTGTGGTGCTTTGTCTAAACTAATTGGCCACGCGGCTTGCAATTACGTAGTGGAGTGCCTATTGATTAATTATCCCTTTTGAGTCACTGAGAACGCGATTAATTCTACCGAGGAGATGGTCTCAAGCGGGCATCCAAATATCGTTTCTTGTTAAATTATGAATAAATAACTTTGCTATTATAACATGCACCAACTTGATAACATTATTCACGGTAGCTTTTGCATACTTAGGTTTATATTCTTCTTTTAACTTCCCAAAAACCCACAAATTTTGGAAAAGGTGGGACATTACGTCTTCCATGGTTTACAGAAGAGAAGTCAAACCCTTCAGACATAGTTTTAGACATATAGTTCTAGACAGCTACCTTTATCATGTAGACTTTAGTTATTTTATACTCTATTTCATTGTTCTTTTATGTTTTGTAATTTGCAATTAGCCTCCGGGCAAGAATTTACAATAAACCTTTCATTAATACAGTAAAGCCTTTATGCCAGTACGACTGGAACTGTGCACATCTGCACACTCCCGCGACGCCAATCTTTCAAATAGCAACAGTTTAATTAAAGCCTGGTCAAGGAAACACTCTTAATTGGGCTGCACATTGCCAATAAACCACTCTGTAAGGCAGAATAGATTGCCGGAGCGGCTGATTTAAATGGCAATCGCGTGTGTCAGATGCCCTGGTCTCCCTCCAGCCAATCTACTGATGAAACTTTGAGGTCGCTTTGATGGCCATAAGGATGCCTTAATTGAGAAATCCCATTTATTCTATGGAACCAACAAAAGGGCGATGGAGCAACCTTAGTGACTGATTGCTTTCGATTAAGCCAATGAAAGTCCATTGCTTTATCTTACCCGTGTGTTATTTCTGCACTCGTCAGGTTTTAGCCGGCCTTTCTTTTATTGCTGAATGCATGCAACACACAAAACTGTTCAACCTTCTCTCCGCTTGCTCAACAGAATCTGTTACATTTCATGCTATAGATAAATTTAATTTCATCCTAGAAGGTAATTACCCTTACTGTGTACAAATAGGTAAATATATCAAAGAATGTTTTGACCTTAGAACAAGTAGTATTAGTTGACTCATCTATTGTTTTGTACGTAGGTTAATTTCGTTGTACCCATGTATTTGTCTGTATGTCTACATGTCTTAGACCTTACGAAAGTCGCTGTGCTTTTGTTGTGTCAATAAAGTTCTATGTATTTTTGTGATATCTGGCCCTACGACAGGTTACTAAATGCATGTATTGTTTTGGTGGTGTCGGCAGATTGCTACATATATTGTCTTTTGGTGACTACGGCAGATTGCTAAATGCATGTATTTTTGTGATATCTGCCCCTAAGGCAGATTACTAAATGCATGTATTGTTCTTGGTGGTATCGGCAGATTGCTACATACATTGTCTTTTGGTGATAGCTGCCACTACGGCAGATTGCTAAATGCATGTGTTGCCTTTTTTCGTGGTATCTGCCCCTACAGCAGATTGCTAAATGTACATGTAATATATGTATTGTCTTTTTTGTGAAATTGATCTGAAAGTGAGTTATGTTTACGTCTCAGCATGTGTCGTGACTGAAATAAACTCCAGAGACTATAGTGTAACACAGGTGAATAGGGGGAAGTCACAGTCAGAATCAGATATAGCATACGCCAGTAATCAAGTACTGTGGTTCACAGTGGCAGTGGTGCTACTGTGTATCTCAAGGCATTAGGACAGCAATGCCGGATTTTCAATGTTAATTTTTTTGTCATTCTTTTAAATGTAGTTGAAATGTCAAGTTTTTTTGTCATTCTATTCTTTTAAATGTAGTAAGTTAAATCAATCCTATCCCATAGCATACTGATATCTGTGAGGCAAAATTGCAATGTCGCTAACGGAAAACGGTTACTTGGTTGGTATCGTAGGTTGGTCCTAGGTTACAGCTATGGGCGGTGAAGGAAGATAAAGCGACTTCACCTTGCTTGTTTTGGGGATATTTCAAACGCTTCAAGTATGAAATGATGACCACAATGTACTAAAATGGTAGTAAATGTCAATATCAGATTTTCTGACCCAGAATACTTTCTGTTTGTTCTGCCACCCTGAAATTGCATTGAATGCATTTAGGCTACAGCAAGTAATCTTTATGGATTACATCAACGCGCGCATTAATTTTCGCCTAATTTAAAAAAAAAAAATTTTAATTGTTGCCTTCTGACAGTGGTCAACATGCCGGAAGGTGGATGGCAGATAAGTATGAAGAGAGGAGACAAGAAAAGGCTCTGAATTAATGTTTTGTTTCTTACTTTGATGCAGTGATATGTGATGTTGGCTGTGTACATGTATATGTGATGTTCCGACTGAGTAAAAACCATTTGTACAATGATTGAGTCAAAATTTTAAAATTTAGGAACTTTGATTTTTCGGCCCGCCTTGTTTTTTTTCGCCCGCTCGCATTAGATTTGGAGTCTGTGGGGGATGTCATTCATAAAATCTACTTGCTGTGGCCTTTACCATAACTTCGTGTTTTGCAGGCATGCACAGCGCCCAGGCGAACCCTCTGTGTAAGACCCGCCGGCCCCGCACAGCCTTCACCAGTCAGCAGCTACTGGAGCTGGAGAAACACTTCAAGGAGAACAAGTACCTGTCACGGCCCAAGCGATTCGAGGTCGCCACGTCACTCATGCTGACAGAAACACAGGTCTGGAGTTTAGATTAACCCTGATCCAGCTGAGGGGGGGTTGTCTGCTTTTGAGGGTTTAAATATTAATTGGTATGAACCACATCTGGTTATCGTTACAATACATATGCCTGGTCTCATTTTATTACCTCTCTTCTCTCCCTTCTCTCTATTTCTCTCTCTCTTTTCTCTGTGCCTCTCTTCTCTCTCTCTTCTCTGTCTTTTTTCTTTTTTCTCTATCCCTCTCTTCTCTCTTTTCTCTCTCTCTCTTCTCTCTTTTTTCTCTCTTTTATCTCTGTCCCTCCCTTCTCTTGTGTATTTGCATGCTTGTGGGTTGGTACTTTAGGTATTTGAATGCAGTAGATTGACAGAAAGGATGGGAGATTTGGTTGCCTCAGATTGACCCTAGGGTCAAGTTGGCAGTCTCCCCACTAGCCACTCAATTGTTACCATGTAACCTGACTTTTTTAAATTACCCGTCAAACATCGGCTCATAAGGCCATAGCAAGTAAATTTTATGGATGACATCCTCCGCAGACTCCAAATCTAATGCGAGCGGGCGAAAAAAACAAGACGGGCCGAAAAAAACAAGGCTCCTGCATTTTAAAATTTTGACTCAATCATTGTACAAATGGTTTTGATTCAATGAGAACATCACATATGCACAGCCAGCATCACGCGTCACTGCATCAAAGTAAGAAACAAAACATTAAATCAGAGTCTTTTCTTGTCTCCTCTCTTCATAGTTATCTGCCATCCACCTTCCGGCATGGCAACAGACATCTTTGCCCATTTTCGGCATGTTGACCACTGTCAGAAGGCAACAAAATTTGTTTTGTTTTCTTTCCAAAATCAGGCAAAAATAAATGCGCGCGCGCTGATGTCATCCATAAAAATTACTTGCTGTGGCCTAATAAAACACAACCCTCCGACTTACGCCAACGTTTGCCCTTCATTTCCACAGGTGAAGATCTGGTTCCAGAACAGACGGATGAAGTGGAAGAGAAGCAAGAAAGCCAAGGAGGAGATGCTGAAGGACAAGGCGCCGAAGTCTGACGTCACACAAGTCAAGTATGACGACGAAGGAAAGTCGAACAACTGGTCCTCCGGTCAGCAGGACCGTAAGGAGCATGCGCGTGCCGATCCCGGGTCCCCGGATGTGGTTACTAACGGAGAGAGCGAGGCGCCTGGTTCTACAGACGACAGACTAAGTTTTGTGGAGAAAAAAGCTTCAGACATCAGGGCTGGGGCGGAATTGTAAACTTGGCGCTGCTGTAACGGGGCATGTGTGACCTAGCCTCTATCAGGCTTCGGGAAGTGGCCGGAGTGAGTAGCCAAATAGATGGACAACATGCCAGGGGAGTAGGTCCGCTAATGCTGAGGTCACATTTCCAAACCGATGCCCGGCCGGACAGTCTTATGGAACGGAAGGTATGATATAAAAGGCAACAAAGCACAAAAAAAGTTGAAAAAAATAATAATAGGAACTATTTGCGTATATTCGTGGTATAAATTGTTGATTTTTCGTTAATAGAAACAGCCCGGCCGGGCCCCGGTTTGGAAATGTGACCTCAGCATAAAGAGTACAGTGTTTCCCCAACTCCCCCGGTATGTTATCTGTCTATTAGGCCAATTGCTACTCTTTCCTTCGCTTCCCAAAGCCTGATAGAAGCTACGTGTTACTGTGACCATGAATTACTAGAAGGCCCTGCTTGTAAGATATGGATAATGTATATAGTAAGGATGGGCAGCGCTCATCTTCATCGATCAGTCTATTTATTTCTGTCAAACCGTCGTTGTTGTGTAGTCCGTAGCCCTGACCTGCATGGATAGGATCATTGTTCTAGTATGACAAATTCATTGTATGAAAATGTAATGTATATATATAATGTGAGAAGATATCTATGTGACACCAAAGAAGTCTACTCGTGATTTTGCCAAAGATTTCGCTTTTCCATTTCTGAGCAACTAAAAAAGAACAACAGCCACAGTCGTTCTAGTTGGATCTTGTGTATAATCAGTGACGTTGTGAGAACTGTGAACATTTAGATTTAGAGACATGATTAGTTTCATCCGGAAAAATGTGTGGCACATATGACGTGACTGTTGAGATGGCCGGATGTACAACAATATCATTTAATTAAGGCCACAGCAGGTAAATTTTATGGATGGCATCGGCGTGCGCATTAATTTTCGCCTGATTTTGGGGGGAAAAAAGAAATTTTGTTGCCTTCTGACAGTGGTCACCATGCCGAAAATGGGCAAAGATGTCTGTTGCCATGCCGGAAGGTGGATAGCAGATAACTATGAAGAGAGGAGACAAGAAAAGGCTCTGATTTAATGTTTTGTTTCTTACTTTGATGCAGTGATGCTGGCTGTGCATATGTGATGTTCCCACTGAATAAAAAACATTTGTACAATGATTGAGTCAAAATTTTAAAATGTAGGAACCTTGTTTTTTTCGGCCCGCCTTGTTTTTTTTTTGCCCGCTCGCATTAGATTTGAAGGATGTCATCCATAAAATTTGTTTGCTGTGGCCTAATACAAGATGGCGACCCTACGCACAGTCAGAGAAACACAGTCACACTCATACATATATGAACATGGGAATGGTTCTACTACTGTGTCACTGTGACGTCCTTTTGTAGCAAACTCTGCCTCCTAAGAGCCAGTATGTCATCAGTGCTCTAATTACTGTAGTTCTGTAATTAGAACAAGTATGTGTAACATGCTGAAAACGGTTAAGTGATTCTAACACTCCGCTGAGAAGCTCAAATATTGACAAAATAGTTGTCGTGACTCTGAGGCCGCTCTGGAACACCCTGATAGAGTTACATGAGGATAGCAGAATGCAGTTTTTCCCTGGTACTTTTATTGCACTCATCAAGACACACAAAGCGAATTTAATTAGGGTAGTAAAACAGGATTTTCAAAGTCAAATTTCTGGTCATTTTTTATGTAGTAAGGCCATGTTGATTTGATTATATGGATGACATCCGCGCGCGCATGAATTTTCGGCCGTTTCCAAAAAAAAAGTTTTCAACCATACTGTAAATCGTACAAAACAGTTGCAAAATGAGCAAAAATATACCGTAAGTTACAAAAAAAAAAAACATACCAATGTCGTAGAATGCCAAAATCAAACGAAAAAACACGAAATTGTAAAGAGATGAATTCGAAGAGTAGATTATTCGCCAAACCATATTCTGTGCCATTTGTTCAACCTTCATGACCACGTACATTTCATAATGAAAACAACTTTTTTTTTTGCAAAACTTTTTTTTTATTCGCACGCGCGCATCAGTTTTGGGGTTCCCGGAGGATGTCATCCATATAATCAAATCAACATGGCCTAAAGTTCAATCAACCATATCCCGTAACATACTGATGTCTGTGAGGTAAAAATACGATGTCCCCAACGGAAAAAAACGGCCGCAGCTTGTTTCGTATCCTAGTTGTACTAGGATGGTACTCCAAAATTAAAGCGAATCTGTTTGGGGGCCATTCTAAATGGCTTCAAGTATGAAATGATAATGAAAATGTGTTAAGAAATGACAGCAAACGTCAATATCAGACAAATTTCCTCATCAAAATTCATTTTGTTTTGTCGCCCTGAACTTGGATACCTTTAAAGCTAGGAGATGGACCCTTGAAAAGGTTCTGTTGCATGATACACCTTATGTGGTATGTCCTCACGGAGCGTAATATCATTGAAAACAGTACTGTCAAACTGCTGTGACTTAACTCCATAAACTGTAAGCAAAATATATTCATTGAGACTATTCTAATGATGGTACGTTACAAGGTAACGGCAACGTGATGATATAATGGATAAAATGATCCACGCAATAGAATTTCATAGATCATATTTATACTCAAAATGGCAGAACCAGCCAACACGAAATACTAAGATATTGGTAGTTCAGTTGTTTTTCATCTAATACTTTTCATAGTCAGTATTTGGGGCGCAGAACCAAATCAGTTAATTGACTGCACGGAAATGACTTCTGACCTCCGACCCGAGGTCGCATTCGGTTTCCGTTCTAGTATCGTGCTGTTAGTGCAGCCACTCTAGCAAATCCTCGAAGCACCTGTATTGTCATCTTGAGTGAGAGTGCAGATAATTAAAGGCACCCAAAGCGAGTTCAGGGCAGTAAGAGTTTCAAACTCAATCTTCTCCCCATCTTTTAATGTAGTAAGTTGAATCAATCCTAGTCCATAGCATACTGATATCTGTGAGGCAAGTTAGCTGAAGGAAAAGAGTTGTTTGTTTCACATCGTAGTTCCAGCTATCTATTGGTGGTACCCAAAAATAAAGAGACGTAGTTCACTTTGGGGTTGTTTCAAACGCTTTATAAGCATGAAATAATCACGAAAATGTGGTGCGAAATGACAGTAAATGTCCATATTAGACAGATCACCTTAAATTGTTTTTCTTTTGCCCCCTGAAATTGCATTAGGTGCCTTTAATGAATGAATGAACGAATGAAGACCTTTATTGTACACACATACCCACTGGGTTAAGTACAGGTCACAAAAAGGATGGAATATACTAGATAACGTTACATATATACACCGTCAAGTAACTACAATCAAGTAAATTCGGTTTCTTCTCGTTTCTTAGTAATGGCAAAAAGGTAAGAACAGATATGTTTCAATACAGAAGGTTTGTCTAAGCTCATTAGAAATATAAATTTATCTGTACAGCTCAGATGTATAAAGAAGGGGAAGCATGACAATGCCCCCTCTGAACGTGTGTTTCCCTCACCAGATGTCAGACGAGCGCACACAAGCCGCAGCCATGACTCAGTCACATTTCCTGTGTCCGGCGGGAGAACCTCACGTCCCGGCATGTTCACACCGCCGCGCTGTTTGACCGCCCAACACATCAGCGGCTCCTAATATTCTCCTAATGGGTGTGGCTGGTGCCTGTGAAATGTAGGAAACAAATACAATGGCGGCCTTCCGGCCTCCGATCTCAAAACCGACTTCTTCAGGAGACTCCAGGAGACGTTTTAGAAGAACTCGACTACTCATTATTGAATGAAAGACCTTTATTGTACGTCTGTGCTCTAACAAGCTAAGTACAGGTCATGGATAGACAGGGAAAAGAGTACAGCAATGACACTTACAATAACATACTACATGTATACATACTAATGTGATCTACTATTTACAGGTTCAACTTCTCGGTTCTTGACGCAGTTAAAGATGTACGAACATATTGAGTCAAGTTTCATGAGGAATTCGAATTTTTCTATTCTGTCGAAATGCCTAAAGCTTGGGAACTTATAAGTATAGAGGGAATCCTTCTCATTTCTATATAATGTGCAGTCAACTACAAAATGGCATTCATCCTCAATATCATCTAGATTACAAAATGGGCAGATCCTTTTGATACCCGTGTTACTAAAGCAAAATAGCGACTATAGATATAACGTTACGTGGGCCATGTTGATTCATCAAACATCGTTCCCCTGTGGTCATTGATGTACTCGGTGAACTTTCCAAAGACGAAGGAGAGATTTTGAGTTACCAGATGGGCTGCCTGGATATAAGGAACACCATGTCTATTAATCTCCAAGCAGACTTCTTCGGGGCGGGCAGGGGACGATCACCCGAGTGGGAGATACCATTTGTCCCCGTAGATGGCAGCTCGGTCCCCGGCCCCTGAACAATTCTGTTTGGAGACTCAATATTACTACAGTCACACAGATTGGACTACTATGAAAAGGTAGAGTTCAACTGTAGCTTTCCATGCGCGAATGTTTGGGTTTATTTGGTTTTTGTTATATTACTCCTACCTACTCTGGCCTAGGGGATGACTTTTTCCGTGACGTCGTCTGTTGTTTTCGCTGCGTCTTGTTGTTTGTGTTTCCGTTACACATGCTAGTCACGTCGTGGAGGCTGACAGAAAGTTAGGTAAAAGGTCCCAGAAAAAGTTATCTCCTTTCCTATCTATCTTCAATTTAGTGCTATATTATATGCTATATCTGTTGTTTTATGTCATCCCTTGTGAAAAAGTCATAGACAGAATCAGCAAGATAGTCCCAATATAGGAAATTCATAAACATTTTTTCTAAATACTCTACGTAGGTCATAATGAGATTTTCGACTTCTTCTTTTATTTTTGAGCAGAATAACTCAAGACGTTGAAGATGAATAGATTTTTCATGGTAGATAAGTTGCAATTAGCCCCTAGCGTACGAAACTAATGATAGAATTTGCCTCCCAAATTGCTTTCTTTCAAGCAATAGACATTTGTTTGATGTTTGTAAACTCATGAAAGTATTTTCTTGCTTGAGGGGGAATTTATTACTAGTTTAAACAGTCCATATTTGCTGCTTGTCTTCTGGGATATTATATTGATATAAAATTTGACGGGTCTCACCTGGTCACTTTCTTTCTTGTGTTCAATCACGTAAAGCGACTTACAGTGTCTTTAATTAAACCTTGTAAAACAGGTCGGGAGCAATGTCTGGTTGGTTGGTTGGTTGGTGATCGACGAAATTGGCTACTGTGACTGCGCCAGCCAAATGTTTGAAACTGTCGTTTCTACTGTAGAATGTTTCAAAATATTTGAAACATTTGAGAATGGACGGGAGGTGAAGCCATGATTGGGGACTAGTTGGCTGTTGATTGGGAGTTGGTCGGTGCGTGGTTGGGAGTCAAACCTGACTTCCAACTACGTCTCAATCACTACTAACTTACTCTCAACTAATCCCCAACCTACCCATGACTCACTCCAGGCCCTTAGACGGATCCTTTCTAATACCTTCCGAAACTAATAACAGAACGTGTGCCGACCACCCCCAACCTTCACACAACCGACACGCAACACTAAACACAGAAGAACCGTAAAAGCTGTGCCGAAGCTAACTTTGACCTCATTTCGAAATGTCGGGATGTTTACTACATAGAAGTTTGGATCATTTTGATTCAAAACAAGAAGATGGCGCCATCTTACCTGGCCCCTCTTTTTAAGTTGCTGATTGTGTCCTTATCAGGGGAACACAACATAAGTAAGACAATATTACATGTTGGTTATGTTACCTGTTGGTTTGAACGAGGTTTGAAATCTACAATGAGTTAAAGATGAGAAGGGGAACTGCACGAAAATCACACGATTTCCGGTCATATTATTGATCATTATTGAAAGGGAAACGATAGATCATAGGTTCCCATTCCATGGGAAGTTAGTAAGAAGATACATGGTTGTAAACTCCAGCGACAAGCTTTCTAGTTTACATATGGTGGTGACAAATGAAAAACTAACTTTTGTCTCTCGTGGAAGGAAAATGAACCTGCCTGTATCTCTCGACGTCACTTGGCGAATGGATGTGCTGAGCATGCTGCAGATCGAATAGCTCCTTACAGAGGGCGCTTTTGCACATTCAGTACATGTAACAAAGGGATTCATATATGCCCACGCAACCTGATGAAGACGATGTCGTCCAAGTCGTTCATTATAACCTCATTGCTTTGATACCGTGTTGTAAGTTTCATTCCTTTTATATGTGATGTTGTCATTGCTCAGAAGGAGAGAGGGAGAGAGGGGATGGAGAGAGAGAAGAGAGATGATATAGCTATAGCCAGAAGGTGTCGACCAATCAGAAATCCCTATTTACAGGTCGTTAGAGCGCCATAGTTAACAAAGTAAGTAAGAAGAGCGCCATAACACGGATGGAATCTAAAAAAAAGTTTGGAAATTGGATAGGCTATATGATAATGACATCAATGCCCCGCCCAATCTTCGGTGTATATGGTGTGATAAGGTCTTGTCACTTGCTATATTACCACGATAGCAACTAACAAGGACTTATCAATGTAGATGAGGTCCCATGCATAAAGCCGGTTTTATTCGGTGATTATAGCTTATAAACCTGCCCTTCCATTCTGTTCTGACAAGTCTCTCACTCACGAAAGGTATACTGCATGCTACCTGAAACGTCAGGCCATTTCCCAAATCATATCCAGTTGCTCTTTTTTTGCGAATGCATCCATAGCTTCTCGAGTTATCGTGCTTAAAAAAACTACATAGTTACACACATACGTACATATCCAAAACATAACCGGCCATGTTGAATTTTGATCATATGGATGACATCCACTAGCGTTGCGTAGCGAAAATACGGATGGTACCCAGGCTACCTCCCACGAGGCCCATCTCCGAACTTGACCTTGGCATTCTCAACGGTAACTTGCCCACTAAAAATCATGAACATCCATTTAAGGACACTCGAGATATCTTGTACACAAGGGAAAAACACCAAAACCCAAGGTCAACTACAGTAACGTAGGAACCCCCCACGAAGCCCATTTTTGGCCTTGACAATGGCCACCGCCAAGACAACCTGCCTGCCAAAAATCGTGAACCTCGGACCTTGCCTTCAAGAGTTATCGTGCATAATCTGCCAAACGGTGCAAAAACGATGCATAGCCTTCTATCGAAGGCAAAACAACTTGACAAGAGTGGAGTTGCTCTTAAATGCTTTTGTCCACTCCCTTCCTGGCCGATCATGCGTTTGCATGGAACACAGGTCGGAATTAGGACCCCTCCCGTAATAGTATTACATGTAACAGGACTTAATGCAATTCTAAGGGCTCCTTTGCAGTCAACAACTTGAGTCGAACTAAATATTCACCAATAAGACATCAGTGTGCAATCATATAAACGTCAAATAAGGAACCGCCACGCAAATTTGTTGTATTAATCAGTAAGATCGGAATTACTGCCCACCCAGAAGTTCAAAATGGGCCTTATAAAAACCTTATCAATTCAGACTGTGGAAGCAAACAGGCTTTCACATGCGCCATGTTAGGTTACAGTGTACTTAAAGGCTTTTCATTTATGTCAAAATAATTATCATATGAATCTCGACGACCAGGTGTTGGCGGGAAAACTGTAGGCTCTTCCAGGCTTGAGGTCGCGGCTGGAAATAGTAGAAATTGGCCAAATAGAGAGATATAACACGCCGAGGGAGTTTAGCCATCCAGTTTACAGTTTGCCGGCCCACAAAACTGTAAACTGGATGGCGTGTTATATCTCACTATTTGGCCAATTTGGTCTTTTGTATATTATGGTATATTAGATTATTGTTTTCCAACATTGGTTATAACTTTTGTAAATAATTTTATATGTGTTTTTTGCATATAAATTATGTTGTATTAGACTAAACTCTCCGCTCTTAGTTGCGTGATCCATCTTTCTTCTTTCTATTCTTCGTATGAAGTAACATAATGTCTTTTAGTACCCTACGCATATAGTGAACGAGAACAAGTTTCTATTGTAGGAGTACATGCTGACGTTATCGTCGTCCTAAGTTAGTCTACCATCTCATGAAAAGGGCTATAATATGAGATACAACGTTCTGTATTATACTAGAATATGTTTGAGTCAGTCAACAATTCTCGTCCTATGTTAGTTCATCATCTCATGAAGAGGGTTATAATATGAGATACAACGTATCGGTATTGGTCTAATTTTGCAGTTATCATTGTCCTGGACATAAGAAAATAACGGCGTACGGTACAAAGTGTGTGGAATAACAGTCCGTTAAATCATAAAACGAAAGAGTCATTTATGTCATCATGTATGATCCCGACAGTTCACCTCGTGTCGTGGTTTTATTGTACAGTTCTGGGCAGGCCAAGCGTGATCTGTCCGACGCCGAACGAAGGTACGCGCTTCACCGGGAGCCGTCCTCTTCGGACTGTGGGCACAGCAACACGAGTGTGTGCGTTGGTGGAACTGTGGTTCAAAGTTCTTGATGGTTTCAGATTTCGAGAGCGCCCACTGCATGGGGGGGGGGCGGTTCTGAGCGGCGGCCATGTGGAGATAGAGAACAAAGGAAAGATGACGAAATGTTCTGTTACCTCGGCCTTGGTGACTCGGAAATGTCGGCACAAGCAACACGGGTGCGTGCGTGGAACTGCAGACAAAGGAAAGGCGGCCGCTAGCAGTAGCAGCACATGTGGTCGGACAAAACCTGGGACTCGTTTTCCTGGGTGTCAGATAGAGTCACGCTGAACTGCTCCTTTCGTCTTCCGGAGACCCTGTCGTCGGGTTTGAAGCGAAGAGCCTTATATACATAATTTATTCAAAATCGCAAGAAAATGATATTTTCTTAGACAGATACAACATTTTCATGTGATGGCAGTGACTTAATGCACTGCGCTACTCGTATGTATATGACAATATGAATGTGAATTTATTGTGAAGTCATCTTATTTAAGTGCTGTATTTATCGAAAACCAGACACCAGACACCAGACTAAACTATGGCATGGCACTCAGTATAAATGGCTTCTGCATTGCTTTAACCATCGAACCAACCAAACACTGATCACGGGGTACAACCTACGTCACGGGATGGCCAGACACATTCGGTGGAGGGAAGGATCTATCAGCCGCGACGCGCAGACCCTTTCGACGCGGGGCGGAGAAATCAGCCGCCCGCGCGGACCAATCAGCCGCATCGCGCAGACCAATTCGACGTCACGCAGACCTATCAGCCGCGCGCGCGGATATTTCAGCCGTGGGGCGGCGCCACCAGGTGTCTCCCAGCTGCTTCCAGTGACCGTTGAAGCACCCGCAGCAAGGTAGGTCCTCCACAATTTCCTCTTCTGGCGTTATATAGAGACAGCGACTGCTTTTCTAACTAGGCCTATCAGGTGGCGGACTATCCAAGGGTCATCCGAAGCCAGAAATAATCGGCAGGTCTTAAAATTAAATCGAGATATAGGGAGCACAGTCCAACATCGGCGACACATCACGTCCATATTATCAAGGTAAAACAAACGCCAAACACAGCATTTTGGGGCCATTAGAAGTAAATAAATCCGCAGATACGACTTGTTGGCTGTAATTGGGTGTCCAGAACAGCATAACTGTACTCTGGAACCGATGTAATGGGCCTGCAGTGTGAAAACGCGAGGTGGAAGTGATACCGCTATAACGCCCCCCTCCCCCATTGTAGTCATTAGGCCTTTTACATATATGTTAGTACCATACTAAGCTCCAACAGGCAATAGTGTCTTTGTCGTATCGGTTGATCTTGGCAATATGCAGTGAATACCTTCTGTCATTGTATTTGTAGGCATTACCTGTATAGCTAAGGTCCCAATTGGGAAAAGGGGCCCTGGCGGGTAGTTCCCGGGCTGTTTTTTACCACTTTCGGGCGGGACCCCGACGTGGCCCCGCGGGATACCGTGCGGCTACCGGGCTATTTTTGGCCCGTCGGGGCCCCGATAAGAATTTAATTCTGAGTTAAATTCTACCCGGGCCCCGCTGACAACAAGACGCCGTGACCTCATCGTGAGAACACCGAGAGGTACCCCTCCGGTTGCCGGCATTCCACCGGGACACATTTCTTACGTCACAGACCAGATAAAGGTGTATACTTCGTAAACCCGGGTAAAATGTGTGACGTCACAGATCAAATGATCACAACAAATACGTGAATTCTGCATTACGTATAGGTCAATACAAGACATCGTCAGAGAATCTGCTGGGTACCTGCCGGGTGCCTGCCGGATACCGACCAAAGAGGGTGACAAATTTCTAACAAAATGCTACTGAAGGAAACTTTTAATTGTGACCACGACAGCCGATGCCCGCTCGACTCCTGAACCCGGCCGGGGCCAGCCGGGGCTACATCCCCGACGGGCACCGGCGTAATTGGGACCTTAGCTTATGATTCAACGAACATGTCATATATTTCTTGTTTTTTAACTGGATCTTTGCAAGGTTGTTCATTATACACATAGGAAATACACAACTATGCGGCCAGTTTAATGTGTCACTGCAAATGATACACGCTGACGGGTCTGTCATATTAATTACAGAGATGCCTCGTCGACTAAGGCTAACACTCTACCCACGTAAGAGGTGTCGGCGCAAAGGCACCTTGAAGGCAGACAAAGAATCAGATATTGGAGATGGATGGGAGACAGAGGAAGAAGATGTCAGCACTGCAGTCCCTGCAAGTCCCTTTTCCCCAGACAGTAAGAGATCACGTCTTTCCCCATGGTCGACTCCACGCAGGAAAGGACAACGAGGGACCAAGCACACTTTTAGCCCTGTGTCGCCTTACCTACAGAGCAGGCTAAGGAAAAAGATCCGGTTTGGTACTCCAGTGACGTCTCGTGTCATGGGCAGAACACTGTCACCATGGAAACTCAAGGAACCTTCAGGAACAAAAGAGGAGCAAACTCAAACATCTGCTGCAGATGTTCTGGACCTTGATGAAGACTGCATCCTTGGTTCACAAAGCTATACAGGAGATGATAGAGTTACTTAAAAAGGTCATGGTAGAGCTAAAATGCACAGATCCCAATAAACAAGACGTCCTGCTCCTGCCTTTTGGACCATGCTTTATTTCTGTTTTTCAACTATGTTGGTTGGTTTGCACCTTACCTAGACTCTGTATTCAACTTTGTAAAGATTTTCAAGAGCAAAACTAAGTGCCTTTTACACCATGTTTTATTTCTGTTTCTGTTGGTTGGTTTGTACCTTATGGATTTGTAGAATCCGAATTCAACTTTGTTCCTTTTTGAAGAGTAAACTTAAGTGCCTTTTGATTGCAGTATCATTGTTTCTCAGGTGATGTACAAGATCAAAAACATGATGTTACAATTCAGGAAAAATAGATGTGTACAGATGTGTAGAATACATCTGGTTATCTATAGTTATGAATGAAACTGCAGTACATAGTGATTACAATAATTTTTGTCAAGTGATGTATAACAATAGAAAGAACATGGTATTCAATTGGTAGACAATTCAGCAAAAATATGTGGTACATGTATTTTTGTTAACATTCAGAATAAATTTAGTAATATATGCTTATGATCTGTGTGCCATTTTTTTTGCTTTCAAAACTTTACAACATACAATATCTGTACAATGAAAAGTATAACTATAAAGTCAATATAGTACAATGATGTAAGGCTGAGATGGTCCATTCATTAAATCTGTAAATATGACAACCTGAAAAAGTATAGTATTCATTTGATATGTGCGATTTCAGGTGCACTGCATAGTACTGAAATTGACAAATACTAGTACTAGTACTCCTCAATAAGCACCTCCATGAATGTAGATTTTTGCTGCAAATATAGTTACTTGAATATTCCAATTGCACATTGTATGATCTCCAACACTGGGCCTGCCAGGTGGCTCTCCATCTCTAACACTGGGCCTGCCTAGTGGCTCTCCATCTCCAACACTGGGTCTGCCAGGTGGCTCTCCATCTCCAACACTGGGCCTGCCAGGTGGCTCTCCATCTCCAACACTGGGCCTGCCAGGTGGCTCTCCATCTCCAACACTGGGCCTGCCAGGTGGTTCTCCAACACTGGGCCTGCCAGGTGGCTCTCCATCTCTAACACTGGACCTGCCAGGTGGTTCTCCAACACTGGGCCTGCCAGGTGGCTCTCCGTCTCCAACACTGGGCCTGCCAGGTGGCTCTCCATCTCCAACACTGGGCCTGCCAGGTGGCTCTCCAACACTGGGGTTGTTGAGTAGAACAGGTGTGGACACAGGTAACGTTACTAACCTATTCTATTCATCAAACTTGTACTCCATGGCTGAAATAGAGATTTAAAAGGAAAATTAATAAACTTGTCTACATAAACATACATGTAATTGATAACTTTAAATGAATACAACATATCTATGATGAATAAAAAAGAACCAGTGTTACCAAGATAAAGTTACTGCGTCTTAGAACTAACATCGTACTACACGTGGTCCGTACTAAAAATGGGGGAGGGGGGCGTTATAGCGGTATCACTTCCACCTCGCGTTTTCACACTGCAGGCCCATTACATCGGTTCCAGAGTACAGTTATGCTGTTCTGGACACCCAATTACAGCCAACAAGTCGTATCTGCGGATTTATTTACTTCTAATGGCCCCAAAATGCTGTGTTTGGCGTTTGTTTTACCTTGATAATATGGACGTGATGTGTCGCCGATGTTGGACTGTGCTCCCTATATCTCGATTTAATTTTAAGACCTGCCGATTATTTCTGGCTTCGGATGACCCTTGGATAGTCCGCCACCTGATAGGCCTAGTTAGAAAAGCAGTCGCTGTCTCTATATAACGCCAGAAGAGGAAATTGTGGAGGACCTACCTTGCTGCGGGTGCTTCAACGGTCACTGGAAGCAGCTGGGAGACACCTGATGGCGCCGCCCCACGGCTGAAATATCCGCGCGCGCAGCTGATAGGTCTGCGTGACGTCGAATTGGTCTGCGCGATGCGGCTGATTGGTCCGCGCGTACCGTGGCCGACAAGTACAAAATTTTACACCGCAACTTTTGGTGTTTTACACCGCAACTTTTGGTGTTTTACACCGCAACTTTTGGTGTTTTACACTGCAACTTTGGGTGTTTTACACTGCAACTTTTTCTGTGTTTTACACTGCAACTTTTGCTGTGTTTTACACTGCAACTTTTGCTGTGTTTTACACTGCAACTTTTGGTGTTTTAAACTGCAACTTTTGGTGTTTTACACTGCAACGTTTGCTGTGTTTTATACTGCAACTTTTGCTGTGTGGAAAACTTACACCCCTCCCCTTTTATAATGGACGGTCCCCCCTGTCAGGTCAAAGGTGACAAAGATGGCTCAAACGCGGGGAAACGTGGAAGTCGAATATCGCCGCATGCAAGCGTTTATGACACCATGCCACGATAGTTTAAGCTAATTAAATATTTACGCCTTCAGACAGACATCATTTCTATCATACCATGCGTCGACATCAACACGTAGCGGTGCAAACGTTACCAACATTCACTAGATATCAAACTAAGTAAAAGTCTGGTATCAAGTTGGAACATGTCTGGAGCTGGATATCTGACGTCCTTGATAAATTTGTTGTGACGCATGGCAGCAAAAAGCAACATAATTTGTAATCACTGGACCTGGTCGAAACATTTTTAAATTTATCCCGATCTATAGGCCAAAGCTAGAAAAACCTTTAGAAAAAAACTAACGTCACAACGTAGCCAAGCTTTTCCTCTAAAAAACTTATGCACGAAAAGGATAACTCAGTCGACGTAGTTTGCATGCCATCGTTGTCACCTTTGACCTGACAGGGGGACCGTCCATTATAAAAGGGGAGGGGTGTAAGTTTTCCACACAGCAAAAGTTGCAGTGTAAAACACAGCAAAAGTTGCAGTGTAAAACACCAAAAGTTGCAGTGTAAAACACAGCAAAAGTTGCAGTGTAAAACACAGCAAAAGTTGCAGTGTAAAACACAGCAAAAGTTGCAGTGTAAAACACCCAAAGTTGCAGTGTAAAACACCAAAAGTTGCAGTGTAAAACACCAAAAGTTGCGGTGTAAAACACCAAAAGTTGCGGTGTAAAATTTTGTTCTGGTCGGCCACGGTACGCGCGGGCGGCTGATTTCTCCGCCCCGCGTAGAAAGGGTCTGCGCGTCGCGGCTGATAGATCCTTCCCACCACCGAATGTGTCTGGCCATCCCGTGACGTAGGTTGTACCCCGTGACTGATGGAACATTGCAACACCGTGGAATTAAACAGGGTACTAAGCCCCGGCACGCCCCGGCAAAAAATGGAACGCGCTGCCTTGGTTCCATGGATCGAACGCAGGAGTTCGAAACCGATTGACTTCAAATTTGACGATTTTTGAATGGTCAGAACCTTGTATTAAATTCCTCTTTTTGTATATACTTGAATGTTATCATATCACCTATTATATTGCATGTGGTAGCCACATTTTCGAAAAGTTTGTCATACCAAGAAACGAATTTTATGACATAATGCGAAATGTATCAAAATGTAGCGGAAACTCAGGATGGTGTGTGTCATTAGCTTACAACTGGGCTAAAATTTGACCACCGCGATGTGCGCATCGTCATAGTTTTTTGGGGGGCAAACCCGTTTGCCTAAAAACCTAAAATTTACCGGGGGTCTTTGGTATCAAAGTAAAGGCGAAGAAGTGTGGCACATCCTTTTTCTATTCCCCTTCCTTTGTCTATGTCTCAGTCATGTCGAAAAGTTTTTTAAAAAAAGAAGAAGTGGGCTATCACACTGTGGTATTAGCTAACGGGATCCAGTCGAACAGCAAAAAAGACAAACACAATAAACTGACCAAAAATTGCTAATATTTGGAAGGCCGTAGCGCTCGCTGTCATTTTGCAAAATATCTATATGGTTGTACACGGCAAATCCTGCAGATACGGAGAAAGTATAAACATTACGTATAAACATTATGTGAGGTATTTTTGTTACAATATAGGCAGTGGTTTACACCCTTACAACGGGGTCAAATCGTGACCCGGCAAATGCCGTACCTTAGAGAATAACGCGTTCCGCGGTGCCTGGTAGAGGCTAACCTGCGGTTCGACTCATTCGGCGCGTTCGGAAAGGTCGCGGTAAACCACGTGACTCGTCCTCGGCTCTGGTCGGAAGAAGTCGGAAGTGTTCGCGAGCGCTCGGAAATTTCAAAAATGGCCGACACCACTGCCGGCGGCGGGAGGCACGTAGTTTTTCACGGCGTTCGTACGCAAAGCGGCATCGAATTTTTGCTCCATGACTATCGTTATGGGATAGGATAGGGTTGATACTACGTGAAAATGTGACAAAAAGACAGACTTTTGAAATTGAATGCTCCCAGCCTACTATCTGCCAGATATCGCTTAGGGCACCTTTAATGTAGATGTCATTTGCATAATTAATGAGGACATGTTGAAATGAAGTATGACAAAGCAAGCCCATATTTTTTTTCTGTTGGATTGTCTCAAATTCTGTTTATTGTTAGATTCACATAAGGTGGAATGAAGATACTGTACAAATGTATATTAAGTTGATGGTCAGTCAATCTGTAGTACTAGACATGTACCTTTAAACCTTTTTGTCAAAGGCATTTGCTTAAAATACCATTGATATTGTACAAACCACAACTTATCTGTTCTACTTGTCTGAAAGTTAGAAGAATTGGTACCTGGCCTGAGCACCTTTCACACGACATAAACCTTTTTATGTTTGATACAACTGCAAGAAATGTACATTTGTAACTGTTTGAACTATCCAGTAAATGTATTGTAGACACACTGCACTCAAGGAGAACAAAATGCACAATCATATGATAAATGCTTCACAACTTTTACAACTTCTTCCATTTCTTAAGTTTCTACCGTTACTGAGGAGCTCCAAACATTTAGGTTTTACATGACAATTTCATGCTGATGTCTTAGCCATTCTGTAGATCTTTTTCCTTCTATATGTTCTTTTTAATCATACCAAGAAAGAACAAAAACCTAGTTTACTGCTAAACAGAGCATACATCTCAGAAGTTACTACTACATTAATCAGTTTAATATTTCAATAAGAATCAGTTGTCACAAATTACGAATCGAATCAGGAAGACATAACCGCACTCCTCTAGAACAAAGAACCTGTCAATTCTGTAGTTTAGGCCAAATAGAAGATGAAATACATGTCACCATAGATTGCCCCTTGTATAGTAGAGACAGACTCATATTTTTTAGCCATGTATTAAGTATATTTCTCCACTTTAGTTATTTGACTAGTATTGTGACTAGAGAAATTTGTATTCCTTTTAACTTTTGATAAACCTACTCTAAGTAATCTCACAGCCGCATATATCCATACAATCACTACCAAGCGAGATGAAGCCGAAAAGAATAGAAATTAGACATTTATTTACACTCTTATATGTTCATATATTTATAATGTATATGTTTATGTTCATGTTCTGTACCCATGCGACCTGTACTTAGTTCTGTAGAACACAAATGTACAATAAAGGTCTTCATTCTATTATTTCAATAATCCCAAAAAATGTACACTTTGTAAATATGTAAATATTATTTTTTTGGTCTTTTCCATTTTTGTTCAACCTCTACAACATAACCAGCAATATCTGCAGTAGAAAGCCAGGCCATGGCAAGATGGCTGTCCACTGTCTCCTCACCAGTGTTGTTACAGGGGAAATTAAGTGTCAGGTTCCACAGCAGGTTGAGGTTCTAAGGAGGACTGTACTGCTGTCAAACCCAATTAACATGGCTGTGTCTCATGAACACAGGGGACATCATAGGCACTGAACCTCTGACATCTTTATTAGCAATGAGACACAGCCGTACAGTCCTCCAATTAAGGCCGTGTTTAAGTGGAATCACCCAAGGCGGTTTACATGTGGTTTACCCCGAAGCCGGTTTCAAGTGGCTCCATGTGAACGCTCCGAAATCACATTGAAAGCGCCTCGATCCCAAGACACTTCTAGAGGTGGTTTCGAATCGGTTTTCCCGCATCGCGATTTGCGTCTGAACGCAATGTGATTTCAATGTAGCTTCGCCTGGTCATGGATTACGGGTAGCCGTGGACGACTCTGGAAATCCTTTTTGCATGATAATGTCGGATACAGAGTCGTGGTGCACTCCATAGGCCCAAACCAACCTTTGCCGTGCCGGGCCTCATGCAACGGGCCGGCCCCGGATTTTTGGTGTCCCTGGCTTCCCGACGCACTCACCTGCCGAGCCGGGGGTATAAGACCCTAAACAAACGCAGCATTTAACCACAACACGGCCTCGGAGCACGTAACTCCATACAAATACTCGGCAATCGGCGGCCATGTTGGATTAAAAAAACTGCCCGCAAAAGAGGTCGGACCCTGAGTTTACGACAGATAACGTCGTTATTTTCAACTCTCCAACGTTCAAGCTGCAGGTATCATGACGTAATCTGTCGTAAACTCAGGGCCCGACCTCAGGGCCCGACGTCGGCATTCGGCCGAGATACGCTGGGAGGGGGGCCTCAGCAAGCAGGTCGTTGACCTCTAACATTAATAACACGCCACCTTGCGTCTTAGCATCAAACAGCAGTAAATGTAGCTCAAGCGAATTGTGATCGGACACGGTTTGTGGCACGTGGACCAGATGTGAGGAATGTGAGTTACCCGAATCGCGGTTTGGGTGATTCCACTTAAACACGACCTTACAGGCTTACTAGTATATAGTAAACCCGTTGATCTGTTTACCGTAGGTTAAGAGGTCCACAGTCAGGATGTTTGGGCTATGGTATCTGACACTCTGTAGAGTACAAGGACCAGCATCAGCATCAGTCGTAGGTTCTGAATCAAGAAGTACTTCAGAATCTGTCCAAGCCAGATCATCGCCAAGATCTTGTGGGGAAAACTGCAACTGGAGATAGTGAGAGAGAAATATTCATTATTACCTCTGATGTGCAGATTTCTAAATTGGTAAACAGGTGCACCATAATGTCGCAGAATCATAGAAAATGAAATGACTGAGTGCATTACAACTGTTACGTCCCACCAAATTTCAGGGAGTACACATCTGGGCTAACTTACACAGTTCTGGTGACAATGATTATAAAGTACCCCTGACCCCTGCTCCAACTCAGCTTACAAACCTTCGGATGTGTCTCCTTTATTCAAATGTGTTGTGGCTATGACAACTTGCTGTTGTGCTTCAAGCAGATACTGGGTGGCATCGAAAGGTAATCTTTAAGCAGATACAAAGCATCACATTGGGGTTACTGAAAATCACCTCTTTGTGGGTTTCTAGAACACTTAAGTTTTCATAAGGCACTGTATCGGGGGTTTTGAGAATATTTCTAACTCCATGAATAATAGAGGTATTGTTTTGGTGTGCGTGTGTGTACGTGTGTGTGTGTGTGTGTGTGTGTGAGTGTGTGTGTGTGTGTGTGAGTGTGTGTGTGTTTCTGCACATTTGTAGTCAGCATAACTTCATAACGCCTTTATGGATTGTGATGATATTTGGTATGTTGGTACACAGGTTATAAGAAGACAAAAGTCAAGGTCAAATGCGGGCCTCCTGGTGACTGACCTTGGTACTGCAGCAGAACTTTCGGTTTTTGTATCTTTTGTCCTGAACATGCTATGGTCTTGGATTTTTGGTTGACAGAGCTTTTCCTGTCAGGAATATGTGGTGTGGGTTTTGTCCCCCTAGCAG
Source organism: Branchiostoma belcheri (assembly GCF_001625305.1). Classification (NCBI taxonomy): domain Eukaryota; kingdom Metazoa; phylum Chordata; class Leptocardii; order Amphioxiformes; family Branchiostomatidae; genus Branchiostoma; species Branchiostoma belcheri. Next base: position 1,960,392 of record NW_017804198.1, read on the forward strand.
CTTGTTCTGGGACTGCAGGGGAGTTCCTGGCAAAATCTTTTTAGCAGAAAAGTCCAGAAAGGAGCAACATATTTTCATCATTTTTGGTATGTAGGTAGCTAATAGAGAGATGTACATTACTAAATGCAAATTATGCAAAAGAAGACTTAATATGCATAATTTATGAGAAAATTCTGTATTATGTAATGATACTTTCATACATGTAATGCATGTCATCTATGGCAGATACAAACTATGCAAATAATGACCTAATTTGCATAATTAATGTGAAAATTTTATAATTACTTATGGTGAATGATGGAAATTTTTTACCTTTTGACATGCGTAAGGTACTTAAACATCACTATGCATATATTATGTTAACGTAGAGGTCATTTGCATAATTAATATGGACATGTTAGAATTAAACATTGACAAAAGATAGGAATTTCACATGCAAAATATTGTAATTTGAGTGTAGAAAACCATAAATCAAAATAAACTCTGGTGATTATGACCTTTTTTCAATGATCAATAATCCTGAAATAACAAACATTTACAAAAATTCTACATATTTCATGGAGGTATGAGGTCCCAAATTTTTGTTATGGAAAAGCACTGCGAAGAATACTTTTGCTAAAAAGCACTGTATGGGGGTTTGAGCAACACATGGGGTTTTCAAAATATTTGTTGCTTACAAGAACCGAGGGTTTCAGAACACTGAAAATCACTGTATAGGCCATGAGGCTTTCGAGAAAAATTGTTACAAACAATGGAATGGGCTATGGAAAAGGTTGATGAAACAGTCTATTTTGTAATGGGGAAGAAGAATGGGTGAAATATATATGCTGTACTAGTATTTGCTCCCAAACAAACATTGGCCTTTCTAGTTACATGCAGTCATCACTCAAGTCATTATTGAAAAAATCCATCCCAGGAATGTATTACAATTGTTAATGTGAACATAGTCACTGTGGTATTTCATAAATACTGTAGATGCTGACCTATCGGTAAATATCTGCTGAAAAACTCTTTGGTTCAGTCTGTTGATTTATGTATTTTTAGCTGTTCTTCAAACTACCGGTATGTACATGTATAATGTTTAAAATGACAAAAAGTGGGTGACACAAATGGCCATACAGCAGTTCAAAGATGAAATCATTAAGACAATCATGTATGTCCTACCTGGAGATTTTCCAATTGTTCTGTAACATAAAAAGGAGAGGTAAGGAATACTTTATTTTGTATCCACTACATATCCGTTACGTAAACAAGTATCAGATAGTTGGAGAAGTGGAGTTTTCAATATCAGTTTACCGGATTTCAATATTTCGATTAAAATTATATCATTTCCACTAGATTTGTTATTCTTGACATTTGAAATGGCACCGGTTAGGTCTTCCGCAGTTATCAGGGAATCAAGGGCAGAAGAGATTGCAGGGGCTGGGGATAAATTCGGTGAATTGTTATCTGAATTAAGTGGATTGTTTTCTGCAATAGGATGGTCTTTTGTATTGTTAAAAAGGTTGTAAGGGATTTTGTAAAATGAAACTCAATTAAAGTAGTGTACATACTGTATAGCTGATAGCCGACACAGTGACAGCATTATATTTTACAGATGTACACTTAACTCGCTTGTTCTTACCAGGATTACATGTACAGCCACCCCAACCAGCGTCACAAGAACAGGTAAAACTGCCGTCTGTGATAGTGCAGGTTGCATCATTGTGGCAGTTGTCTGTGACTGTGGCAGTTGCACATTCGTCGATATCTGTGAAACAAACCACAAGAACATATTAGTAGTCTCCACCTTACTCTTTTACTCTTTTGCTACAAACTTTACAGCCCAAATGGGTCATCACTGATGAGCTATATCTCCCAGCCCTGAACTTCTGCAAAATATCATTCTTGTCAAGGAAAATATAATTCTTGTTTTGTGACCTACATTATTGATAAAAGAACGGTACACAGTAAATAGTGAAATGTAAAGCTAGACAGGTTGTATCAATGTTGCAGTTGTCCGTGCCAGCTGTACATTCGTTGATACGAGTATTTGTAGAGAGATAAACCGCAACAACATACTGGTAAACTCTGTCATACTCTACGCTATCGTCCTTACAGGCCATGGTGGTAATTTCTGTTTGTAAAAACATACAGCAACTAGAGTTCCACGATCTCATACCTTCGCCAAATGATGTTAGCCTTTATGACAATAAAATTATAAATTAATCCCCCTGATTGTGCAAATAGGATCCTCAATTGCATTGATTATATCTGTTGATCATATTCTACACCAAAAGAAATCTTATCTTAACAAAGAATGCCATTATAATATTTCCTTTTAAATTATGCAAATGGAGTCCTTATTTGAATAAGTAAGGCCACACCGCCTTAATTTTATGGATGACATCCGCTCGCGCATTGATTTTCGCCTGTTCTGCCTCCGAGGCTCTGGCCTGGCTCTAGGCCTGGGTAGTCCATGACAGCTAGCTACAATACGGAGCCCAGGTTACCGAAGCTCCACGACTCAACTTGAACTCAGTATATACGTACAGTGCCGATTCATAAATTCCGCAAAAAGCCAGCATGTGCCGGCTTGTAGTATACGTCGCTATGTACTGCCGTGAATTCACAATACCAGCTTTGTATTCCTGTGATTTAGTAGCATTTTAATTTTTGGTCGGAACTTTTTTTTATTCGCCCGTGCGCACTAGTTTGTAGGTCTTCAGAGGATGTCATCCAGAAAATTAAGTCAGTGTGGCCTAATGTTTAATGATGTTCACCTTCACCTAACTTTCAAATGCCCCAAGTTATGAAATTCCAGGTAGTTACCACTATGGAATTATAACATTTTTCCATTAATTATGCAAATCAAGTCTCATTTGCATAATTGATATCTGCATGCAAACTCCAAACAGCAATTTTTGTCCACAAAGTTTTACACAAAAGTTCACAATTACCAGTTCAATTCCAGGACATATTTCAATACAACTCAGCTATCCACAGTTACAGTACTAGAAAGCAAAATGATTTAAGACCGATCCTGACAAAATCAAATATGAAACAGTTCACGATAATGTTTAGAGGCCCCTTAATTTGGAACAGTTTAAGTCACTCACAGCAAAATTGTCAATCCCTTCCAACTTTCAAAAGACATTTAAAAACTGACCTGATAGAGAAGCCATCTACCACTTCCTGATTTGCTTTTGTATTCCTTGTTTTCTTATGCTATGATATTTTCTTTGTGTTAATATTGGTTTCTTATGTTGTTCTTACTCATAATAACTTATGATTTGACTAATGGAAATTTGTTTTTTTGTTCAATATGATATGTTCTTGATTGTCTTACTTTATTGTTTAGATATTTAATTCGCCGTGTTAACTTTATATTATCTTGTACCTATTTTGAGTTCATTTGTTTGCTTGTCCCTTAATACATTGCAGTTAAATTAAATGTAATAAATGTATGTAAATAAGAGATCGTAAAATTAATAGGATTTGGGAGAGTCCACTAGACAAACCTACAGGTTTCTTGGGCTCTCCAGCATATATTTGTTTGTATATAATTTCATTTTATACTGTTACTTTTTTTATGTGCAAAATGACAATAAACAATAAATGATAAACAATGCATTTCTGTCGTTCTTAATTACGTGTCACAAGCTTGAATTGTCCTATCATGGAATGCAGCTGATTTATAGAATTTCCTCATTAAGTATGCACATTACATCCATATTGCATAATTGTTATATTATTATGTCAAGCATCGCTTCAGCTACCTACATACCAAAAATCACAACAATCCATCAATCGGTTCTTGAGTTATCAGCCTTTAAACAGTTTTCAACTAACGCCACTGCAGTTCCAGAGCAAGCAGCGCTAGGGAGCTCAAACTCATGTCACTTCATTCCCAGCACAAGAGCTGTCCACCATCTACATTTCATGAACCTAGCATGTCCAGATCACAAGATATCAAAACCGGAGGTTCAGCTGCAGTACCATAACAAGCCACTAGGGGGCCCAAAATCTTATCATTTTGACGTCTTATCAAGTCCTACACAGTTACCAAATATCAAGACAATCCAAAAGTTAGCCTTCTTGAGTTATCGTGTTCACACACACACACACACACACACACACACACACACACACACACATACACACACATACACACACACGAACGCCTATGAAAACATATTTAATGTAATTACACACTAGTAGACTTCGTTTGAATCTTTACAACGAAAATAAAATACAATATAATTTCCACTATCATAGTGGAAATTACACAGAACAGTACCAAAGTGCAGTTATGTCAAGAAATTTTAGAAATCTATCAAGCTTTGCCCAGAATGGTGATACCCATATATGTATGACTTATAACAATGATGGAGTAACTATATTATCTGCACTCTCACATGCATGAGATTCGGCCCAACCAGCGTCACAGGATCATTCTTGTTTTGTGACCTACATTATTGATACATGTACGAAAGACCAAAGGTACAACTTCAACAAGGCTTCATCGGGTCAGTTTTCACCGTTCAAAACCCATTTTCACCCTTCAAAACCCAATTTTCACCCTTCAAAACTCAATTTTTCATCGTTCAAAACTTCATTTTTCACCCTTCAAAACTCAAATTTTCACCCTTCAAAGCGCAATTTTCACCCTTCAAAACTCAATTTTTCACCCTTCAAAACCCAATTTTCACCCTTCAAAACCCAATTTTCATCGTTCAAAACTCAAATTTTCATCGTTCAAAACTCAATTTTTCACCCTTCAAAACCCAATTTTCACCTTCAAAACCCAATTCTCATCGTTCAAAACTCAAATTTTCACCCTTTAAAGGAGTACTAACCTCCAGAAGGGGGTGCTATATTTCGACAGGCATTTAGTTTTGGAAGTGAAAAATGCATATTATTTTACAGGATACAATTAAATGCCCATTTTGCGCGCAAGACTTAAAACGCATCGAATCCAGGACAAACTCTTCAAATAACCTCAAAACTATCCCAGAATACACCACGCTACCCCATTGGTGTCTATGTTTTAAACAAAAATTTACGTTACATTCCTCATTTCGGGGGCGATAAGAAAAATTCGTACCCTTTTGTGTTCTTTGATATCCTACCAACCATTGTCTTTGTTGGTGTCCTTATCGCCCCTCATTTATGCCGCAAATATTGAAGATGAAAAAAACGGCGTAATCTAGTTATCCTTTCCACAAGAGGCGTAATCTAATTATCTGTTCAAGTAATACTTACATGCAAATAAGTTGAGAAAATCAAAACACGCAGGATGAAACTGGCTACCACTGTATTCGACATCCTGATATTATAATATCCAAGCCACAGGTCAAGCAAAGTAAAGCAAGTAATTTCTCAATAATCAGCTTGTTAGTGTGTTTGTCTCCTACCATTTTCGCCGAAAAATGTGTATGTTGACCTGAAGTGTATGAGAATTGCGTAAGCCAGAGTTCCCGGATGTATCAATTGTGGTTCAGCATGGGGGAAAATGATATTAATATCACTTTAAAAACATGCGCTGCGCAAGTCGTACAAGCGAAATTATGTAAAAAGTCGGCTAGTTATGTATTCATTGCAGCATGATGTATAGGAAAATAGCACGTCTTTCTGGAGGTTAGTACTCCTTTAAAACTCAATTTTTCACCCTTCAAAACCCAATTTTCACCCTTCAAAACTCAAATTTTCACCCTTCAAAACTCAAATTTTCATCGTTCAAAAGACTCGTCCCCAGGATACTATGGTTGGCTCTTCCCAGTATGCTTTGCGCGGAGAAAAATAATGTGGTCTCTTTCCCAGGGCAGTCAACTACAAACCCTTTTGGTCTCTTTCCCAGGGCAGTCAACTACAAACGCGAATACACTAGTGTTATTCGCTGCAGTCTCGACGTGCCCAGAACGTAATTATATATTAAATTTGACGCTGTGGAAGGAAAACATTTCCAACACCCAAGCACGATTTTCAACCGGTTAGTTAGTTAGAATGGGGAGGGGGGCCGGGGGCGTTTCTAAGTACTTTGACTAAGTTTAAATAGAGCAGTTTTTTCGTGTTTATAAAATTATGTTGTGGACAGAGTCCGACAGACTGTTGTTGGTTTCTTGTAACCCCAAAACTTACTGCTCCATTGGTTTTGGAACTACTTGTATTTGTTTTGAGTGGCGGACAGACGTATATTTTCCGACATAAATTCCCAACTATTTTCCACTGACACAGTTTCTCCAAATTGTTATATAACTGTTTGGCTCTGGGGAACTTTCGGTGGAGAGGCAGCCCCATTCACAGTTTGACCACAACAATTCAGACGAAAAAACCGAACCGTTACTAAACTTAGAGTAAAAGTAGAAACACTCCCCTCCACATTCTAATTATCCGCAAGTCAAAACATGTCATATCATATTCATAACAATGCAACAGACAGCATATAGGATGATACATTTGGGGAAGGTAGGATACCGGTAGTTCACAACAATTTGAGAAGTGAGAAAGAGCAGGGTGGAAATGAATAAGAAAAGCCAAGGAACGGTGAGACAATCTGTGCACATTAATGAATGAATTACAATGAGCTCTATGCATAAGCAACAAAATGTGGGCTACGAAAAGTGTAAAAAGTTTGGGTCAGCAGAAGCTGCAACTTTAGAATGCAATGGGTAAGATTAGCTTGTGATCGCGCCAAACAGTTATGTAACAATTTGGAGACTCTTGAACTGTGTCAGTGGAAAATAGTTGGGAATTTATGTCGGAAAATATACGTCTGTCCGCCACTCAAAACAAATACAAGTAGTTCCAAAACCAATGGAGCAGTAAGTTTTGGGGTTACAAGAAACCAACAACAGTCTGTCGGACCAAGGACATTATACACAAATGTAACACCTGTGTGTATAATGTCCTGTGTGTATAATGTCCTTGGTCGGACCATGGAGGTAGCTCCATGGTCGGACTCTGTCCACAACATAATTTATAAACACGAAAAAACTGCTCTAACTTAGTCAAAGTACTTAGAAACGCCCCCGGCCCCCCTCCCCATTCTAACTAACTAACCGGTTGAAAATCGTGCTTGGGTGTTGGAAATGTTTTCCTTCCTCAGCGTCCGATATAATATATAATTACGTTCTGGGCACGGCGAGACTGCAGCGAATAACACTAGTGTATTCGCGTTTGTAGTTGACTGCCATGGGAAAGAGACCACATTATTTTTCTCCACGCAAAGCATACTGGGAAGAGCCAACCATAGTATTCTGGGGACGAGTCTTTTGAACGATGAAAATTTGAGTTTTGAAGGGTGAAAGTTGGGTTTTGAAGGGTGAAAAATTGAGTTTTGAACGATGAAAATTTGGTTTTGAAGGGTGAAAATTTGGTTTTGAAGGGTGAAAAATTGAGTTTTGAACGTGAAAATTGGGTTTTGAAGGGTGAAAAACTGAGTTTTGAAGGGTGAAAATTGGGTTTTGAAGGGTGAAAATTTGAGTTTTCAACGATGAAAATTGGGTTTTGAACGATGAAAATCGGGTTTTGAAGGGTGAAAATTTGGTTTTGAAGGGTGAAAAATTGAGTTTTGAAGGGTGAAAATTGGGTTTTGAAGGGTGAAAATTTGAGTTTTGGACGATGAAAATTTGGTTTTGAACGATGGAAATTTGGTTTTGAAGGGTGAAAATTGAGTTTTGAAGCGTGAAAATTGGGTTTTGAAGGGTGAAAATTTGAGTTTTAAAGGGTGACAAATTAAGTTTTGAACGATGAAAATTGGGTTTTGAAGGGTGAAAATTTGAGTTTTGAAGGTTGAAAATTAAGTTTTAAAGGGTGAAAACTGGGTTTTGAAGGGTGAAAATTTGGTTTTGAAGGGTGAAAAATTAAGTTTTGAAGGGTGAAAATTGGGTTTTGAAGGGTGAAAATGGGTTTTGAACGGTGAAAACTGACCCGATGAAGCCTTGTTGAAGTTGTTACTTTGGTCTTTCGTAATATAGAATACAACACGGTGTATTCCGTATTATGTATACCGCGTGCACCGCTTTCGAAAATTCGAACACAAAATTCGGACGTTAGAATTGATGTTATTGCATTTTTTGGGTTTAGGGACACCAAATTTTCGCTCATTTCGCATTGAAAGACGTGTTGTCTTGGGTGGGTATGACATAAATAAAATACAACACGGTGTATTCCGCATCACCCTCGGTCCCAGCCCTCCCGCGGATCGGAAATCCCTCCGGCCTTCGGCCGTCGGGCGATCCGACCCGCGGTCGGGCTGGTACCTCGGGCGATACGGAATACCCCGTGTTGTATTCTATATTTATGTCCTACCTGGGCCGCGATTACATTCAATACGGGTGTTCCGGCCCTTGTGATAACAAGCGGTACGGCCCGGGGGTTCTTAACACGTACGGCCCGGGGCTTCCAAATGTTCCATAGAACGCGTTTCGCCCTAAACCGCAACCGAAACTTACGGCAGGTTTTTGGTCATCTTGCCGGTGGAACGTTTTATATAATTATCACAATAGGGGTGCACTAATGGACCTATACCATTATTACGTCACAGTTTGTTTACCTGTTCTAAAGAACATTCTAGAACGGTCAAAGAATCAAGATCATTTCAAAGTTTTCAAAGTCAGGTATGTCTGATTTTTGCTGCGTCTAGTTGTGTTGACACAGCATTACATGCCGCATGGGTGATTTAGTTGTGACATTAGACGAAAGTAGTACAGTATTAAAAGCCTTATATTAGGCTAACGCTACACAAACACACACCGCGCTACGCACCCCTGTACAATATAAACGTCGATTAACCGGCATTCATTGCGGCAACAAACTGTGACGAAATAATGGTATAGGTCCATTCCGACCTAGTGTTTAACACAGGTGGTACCGGTACAAAAATGTACACTTTTCGTCGGAAATAGCAAAAAAGTCCTATTTTACACTATTTCAAAGAGGTTTATGTCAAAAGTGTGAATAACATCCTGTGGACATGTGTCCAAAGTATCCCCATACCGAATTTCAGGTCATTCGAATTTAATACAAGGGCTCCAGATTCAAAAATATTTTTCACCCAGTATATCCAGTATATGACCTATAATAATTATGAAGTTACTATAACAGTTGTATATCATAACTTACATATGTTATATCTCGAAAAAGAAATAGCTCGATGATGATGTCCATCCCATTCAGGTTCTAGGTCCCAGTTCGACTCTATCCTCTGGAAAGAAGATCATGGTGGTTTTAATATGTAAAAGTTTTACCTTGGATTGTCTTGGCAGAATTTCATTTTAAGAAGGGGTTTTCCTGATACATATGGTCATCTTAACCAAGTTATACATTCCTTTTTCATCTTTCAGCTGTACAAGTTAAGATCTTGAAAGTTTGTTCAGGTCTATGTTAAATTACAAAATGTATTACTAATATTGATCATTTTTCAATAAACAAAGCTTGCATTGAAAACTATGGACAATTACAAACATCTAGTAGCAATATTATGAGAGTTGATGTTAACGAAATGTCGAAATGTCATTTTGCAGTTCACAGTTGTAAGTTATATTATTCATAATAATAACAATTGCTTACATTAAAAGTTGTAAACACAGGAATATATCATAATTTGTTCATATCTATGCTGGTCAATTACATGTGTGTTCTAGGAGATCCAGTACATCTGCTGAAAAGTCCTTGGTTGTCCAAAATTCAGTCTGTTGGTTTATGAACTATTAGTGGTGTTGTGACATGTGTGGTTATACACTCAGTAATTTAAAGATGAAGTCATTAAGAGAAGGATTTATCATATATGACCTACCTCATGGTCCAGGTATTTTACTACCAGGCATGTTAGCAGTAGCATTACACATACTACACATACTACACTGAGTGCATCACCTGCAACAAAAGAGAAGAGGTAAAAAAAAATTTAAAATTTCTGATTTTCCAAACAAAAGAAAAAGGTTCAGTTTCTGAATCAAGTCCCAAATCATCATCTGATTCATTATCATCTTCATCTTCATCTTCGTTACTGCTTATCCCGCCGTTGGTGGATTATTAGCAGTCTGCGCAGTGTGATCATCATCATCATCTTAAGTACTGCTGAGCCCAATTTACATTGGATTACTAGCAGCTGCACATGTACATGTGTTAATTACAAAACAAGTGACCGGTATAAATAAAAAAAAGGGTAACTAAAGGAGGGGACACTACGGAACGTAAATAACTGAGTCTGTTGGTGTAAAGGACAAGACAGTGATGGCTCATATTTTGGCCCAAACAATTGAAGAAAGCTCTTGTCTTCCCAGTCGTTACAGTTTTTCCATCTATCAATGCACTGGTTTTTGCTAAAAAGTTTAAAATTCATTGTTTGAATTTTCATGTACCAGCTAGTTATGTTGACTATCAGAGGATGCCTAGGTCTGTTTTTATTTCTTTTTCCCAGTTGAATCATATTTTTTGTTCCAAAGTCTTAGAACCAACAAATCAAATTCATTTGGCCTTATTTGGCATCTACTAACTACATGTAGTAGATAGATCTATTATGTCTGCGTCAAATTGTCGACGAGCTAGCTTTGGCCATTTTTGTTGACCGCTAAAAGGTTGCAGGTTTTAGCAGTCGTAACATTTTTAGCAAAGTAAATGGAAACTGGCAGAATATAATAGAAATGCAAACCGGAATTCTGTGATAGGCCCAACTCAAATACTACAACAAGAGCCACAAATTTACTGTACCTTCTTGTAACCAAAATGACCACCTTTTTAACTAAATGGGATTTGGCTGAAACTCCCTTGACACACAGGCGAACACCATTCTAGTTTCGGTCAATGACATATATCAGTGGAGACTATACCCTGAGAACCAAATATGAAGTACCCAGTATGTACCCAGAACATTCCTATTGGTGGACCCAGAAATTTGTGAATGCCCCCCCCCACCTGAAGAGGGAGGGGGGCTCTCGCAGAGGGGTCTTGGGGGCCTCGCCCAGGAAATTTTTAAAATAGGCTCTCTGGTGTATAATCTTATCGTCAAAAATCGTGTCAACCCTTTTCAAGAGTTAACATAATGTTAGAAATTATAGGCCCTGGAGAATACTAAATACCAGAACACCGCGTGTCAGCGGATGACACACATCTAATGGGGCCTGCTGGAACCTTACGTAACTCCCTATTCTTTGTGTTATGTTTTTACTGTGCCGGGTGCACCCCCACTAGATCCACGCTTGATTCACAGGGAGGAAGTTTTCATAATCTGAAGATCTTTCTGCTGGCATGGTGCCATAGTGTAGTGAAAGGCCATTATTTTGTTTTTATAACCGTTTTTATTCAAGAGGCAACATTGAAATCTCCTAGTAAAAGTGGTATTACATGTACCTATAATAATCTCCAGCCTTCTCATTGCCTGTAGAAACACATCATGATAAGAAAGAACTGTTTACAATCTTAAACACGCACTTCTTATTTCATCATCATCACTATCTTAACCAATTCATACATTCATATCTAATTGAATTTAATGTCTAAATTGAAAAATGCGTAATATAATAAACAAAGCGTACACTGAAAACTATGGACACTTGAATGTTACTTGACAATTTGCAGTAAACATCTATTAGCAACATTATGAAAGTTGATGTTAAAACTTCCAAATGTCATTTTGGTGCCATTTTGCAGTTCATAAGCTGTAAGACTTAATATTTGATACAATAAACATCCATTACATTAAAATTTGTAAACACAAGAAGATATCATAATTTCCTCATATCTATGCTGGTCAATTATGTTGTTGTAAATTCATTACATCTTCTGAAAAGTCCTTGGTTGTCCAAAATTCAGTCTGTTGGTTTATAAACTTTTAGCTGTTTCTCAAACTAGACTGTGTTTGGAATGACCAAAGTGGGTGACGTGTATGGTAATAGTTCAAAGATTAAAACTATAAAGACAATGATCATATATGTCCTACCTCCAGCAATGGTTTGTTCAGGTCTGTATCATAAAATTCTTCACCTGCTACAATGTACATGTAGTTTTGTCAAAATTTCTGTCACATGTACATTAATTTGTATGTTCTTCCAACAATTGCGATGGAATTTAGTCTTTGGTTGTCCATTGATTTGTGTAACTTTTCCAACAATTGCGATGGAATTTAGTCTTTGGTTGTCCATTGATTTGTGTAACTTTTAACTGTTTTTTAAAAGTTAAAAGATAGAATCATTTACACAATGATTGTTTTTGCCCTACCTGTTCGAGTTCTTCCAGTCGTTCTGTAACATAAAAAGGAGAGGTAAGAAATGCTATATTTTGTATCTACCAGTAGATGCTGGTTCAGAACACTTCAGTTAGCTGAGATTTGCTATGTAAACTTGTTGTAATTGTAAAAAATATGCAATGTGTCTCTTTCTCTATATATTATTTTGTGATATTCTCTTAAGATTGATAGAATGAAGTACGATTTCTATCAGTTTGATAACAATTTCAATTGAAAGACTGGCAGCGAGTTTAAGTTGAATTGTCTGACAATGAGAACTACAGCTAGAATCAAATGATATTAAGTAAACTACATTGTATGTCCCAAAAAGTTTTGAAAATGAATTATGATACTCTCTGTAAAAGCTCAAGTAAGAAGATTGATAATTTCTGTAACTTATTTCATGCCCAATAGCTTATAGACCAGCCTACACGTATTGCTGAAAACTCTTCCACATGCATTGATGTAATCATAACAACTAGCCCGGAGCATTGTTTTGGTTTACGTCATACCTTTCACACAGATGTCAGGTAACAGTAACTGTTGTAGACGGCATCACTAGTGACTGCCTTGGTATAGCTAAAGGTGTCCCACAAGGCTCTGTTCTTGGGCCACTTTCATTCATATTATATATAAATGACATGCCAAACTACATAACCAATGGCCAGATAGTAATCTATGCTGATGACACGGGCTTAAGGCTGACCTCCGCGATAAACAGCTTTATTGGGAGGTCAGCCTTAAATGCTGACCTCCGCAATATTGACAGGTGGCTGAATGCTAACAGACTGACACTTAACGTCGGCAAATGTAAGTCTATGCTTTTCGGCACTCTGAGAAGGCTGCGTCTAGATAATGAAGAACTAAGTCTTACTCTTTCTGGAACGTACTTAGAAGTGGTTTCATGTTTCAATTAGAGTTCCCCGATCTCATACCTTCGCCAAATGATGTTAATCTTTATGGCTGACAAATGATAGATTATTCCCCCTGCTTGTGCAAATAGGATCCTCATTTTCATGAATTATATCAGTTTATCATATTCTCAACCAAAAGACAGTCTTATATTAACAAACAATGCCATTCTAGCATTTCCTCATAAATTGTGCAAATGAGGTCCTGATTTGAATACATTATGTTTAATGATGTTCACTTTCACTGTACTTTCAAAGACCATAAGTATGAAATTCCAGGCAGTTATCATTACAGAATTATAACATTTTCTCATTGATTATGCAAATTAAGTCTTCATTTACATAATCAATATCTGCCTGTGTTTATCTCGTTCTCAATTACCAATGCGACAAGCTTCAATAGTCCTATGATGGAATGCAGCTGATTTCTAGAATTTCTCCATAAATTATGCAAATTACATCCATATTTGCATAATTGTCACATAATTATATTAAGCATCACGTAAGCTACCTGCATACAAAAAATCACGACGATCCGTCAACCGGTTCTTGAGTTATTCTCTTTTAAATATATTCAAACAGATAACCCTGCAGTTCCAGAGCAAGCCGCTAGGGGGCCCAAACTCACGTCACTTCTTTCCTAGCACAAGAGCTACGTGCCATCCGAATTTCGTCACCCTGGCATGTCTAGATCATGAGATATCAAAACCGGAAGTTCAGCTGCAGTACCGTAACAAGCTGCTAGGGGGCCCAAAATCTAATCGTTTTGAGGTCTCATTAAGACCTACCCACCTACCAAGTATCAAGACAATCCATCAAGGCCTTCTCAAGTTATCGTGTTTACAGACAGACAGACACACACACACACACACACATACACGAACGCCTCTGAAAACATAACCTTCTTGGCGAAGGTAAATATCTAGGTGTTTGGTTTGACCCCTGTATTACATGGAGCATATATATTAACAAGCTTTGCAATGCAGTGTCCTCAAGGCTAGGGGTGTTAAGACGTCTAGTGCCAATTCTACCACCACAGATCATTTCTATGCTGTTTAATTGTATGATTCTTCCAAAGATTGTATATTGTGACATTGTATGGGCCAACTGTGGCCAATCTCTCTCAGACAAGCTCCAAAAACTTCAGAATCGTGCTGCAAGGCTATAACGTTCTTGGTATACCACGTATGTCACATAGATATTGTGTAGAACATGTCATATCTACCAAACTAGGCATAACTCAAACTTATCTTTAAAACTTCGAATTCCTAAAGTCCGACTGGAATCCGGCCGAAGAAATTTTGCGTATAGGGGAGCATTTGCCTGGAACGGCCTACCTGCCACAGTTAGAGTGGCCACGTCTTATCTGTCGTTCAAGAAGGTTCTAAAACAACACTGCTGACCTCTGATCTCCTAACTATGGCCTGGCTTAACGACATTGATTAACGGTTAACGATTTTGTTTTGACGCTTCGTTGTTTTGTAACTTCATGTGTTGTTTAATGTGTTGGCTTAAATGTTTTCATGTGTAACTGTTTGTCACGTACAGGGCATTCCTGAAAAGCAGTGTTTTAAAATAGAATTGAGGTCTCTACCCTGTTTAAATAAAACAGAAATAAATAGATAAATAAATGAAAGTAAAAGACTATTTTTAGGATGAGGCTGTCTGGAGAGTTTCATACTCAGGATAGAGATAATCTAATAAGTTACTAATAAGCTACACGCTGAGTTACATTGTACTGCCCAAAAAAACAGAAAAAATGCCATTGTGTTGAGATAACAATTTTCATTCAGGAAGCCACATAAAAAGTTCCTGTTAAAAATGAACTTGCCCCTCTCCTCAGTCAATGCCGAGACTATATTACCGAGAATCAAATATGAAGTACCCAGCATGTATCCAGAAGAACACTCCTATAGGGTGGGAGTTTCATACTGGTGAAATCTGATGACCTTTTTGTTGGCATGGTGCCATAGTTCAGTGAAAGGCCATTCTTTTGGGAGAAACTTTTTTATACAAGAAGCCAAACTGAAATCTCCTACTACTAGAGTAAAAGTGGTATTACCTCTAGATCTTCTCCGCCTTTTAATAACCTGTAGAAACACATGATAAGAAATCTTGAACATGCATTATTAATTTCATCATCATCTTAACCAATTTATACTTTCATATTTAATCTTCCAGCTGTACGAGATAAGATGTTGAAATTTTGCTTGCGTCTACATTGAAAAATGATTAATATTAATTTAACTAGAATTCCGAGATCTCATACCTCCATGAAATATGATCTTGATATGTAAATGTAAATTTCTTCTTTAATTGTGCAAATGACCTCTGCATTAACATGATATATGCATCGTGATGTATGTTAACTTTTGATTAACTTACAGATGTCCCAAGTATGACATTCTCATCATTCACCATTACGAAATCATACATTTTTCGCATTAATTATGCAAATTAGGTCATCATTTGCATAATTAGTATCTGTTGAAGTTCCGCCTGCCATAGGTTACATACATTACATGTATGTATGTAGTATAATGTAAAACACTGTAATTATAGAATTTCCTCATTAATTATGCAGATTAAGTCCTCATTTGCATAGTTTGCATTTAATTATGTACATCTCTCTCTCAGCTACCTACACACCAAAAATAATGAAAATATGTTGTTCCTGTCTGGACTTTTCGCATTAATTTTGCAAATTAGGTCATCATTTGCATAATTAGTATCTGTTGAAGTTCCGCCTGCCATAGGTTGCGAAGTAGTATAATGTGAAACACTGTAATTATAGAATTTCCTCATTAATTATGCAAATTAAGTCCTCATTTGCATAATTTGCATTTAATTATGTACATCTCTCTCTCAGCTACCTACACACCAAAAATAATGAAAATATGTTGTTCCTGTCTGGACTTATTGGCTTTTAAACATTTCGCCAGAAAGTGCCCTGCAGTTCCAGAACAAGCCGCTAGGGGGCCCAAACTCACGTGACTTCTTCCCGAGGACAAGAGCTACCTTCCATCCAAATATCATGACCCTAGCATGTCCAGATCGCGAGATATCAAAACCGGAAGTTGCGCTGCAGTACCAAGGGAAGCCACTAGGGGGCCCAAAATCTAATTATTTCCAGTTTTCGTCACACCCTACCAACACACCAAGTATGAAACCAATCCATCCAGGCGTTCTTGAGTTATCTTGTTGACCAACAGACGGACAGACGGACGGACGGACAGATAAACGCAACTGAAAATATAACCTCCATGACACATTTCATGGAGGTAATAAACAAAGCTTACATTGCAAATTATGGACAATTGAGTATCACTTGAAAAATTTCAAGGTTATACAGTCAGTAGTTTAAAGATGAAGTCATCAAGAGAAGGATGTATCATATGTGACATACCTCCTTGTCCCCTGGCAGGCATTCTAATAATACTGATACCAGTACTAGTACAAATTGTAGTACTTGTATAAGTGCTAGTAGGTACACCCCTGCAACATAAAAAGAAAGGGTAAAAAATGCTTTAGGCCACACCAATTTAATCAATTGACTCTTGGATTCCCCCGCTTCATTTTTTTCTGATTTAAAAAAAAAAATATTTAGGTTCTGAATCAAGCCCCAACTGCTTTATTTTGGCCCAAACACTAAAAGAAAGCTCTTGTCTTTCCCAGTTGTTCCGGTTTTTCCATCTATAAAGGCATTGTTTTGCTAAAGTGTTATTACTCCGTGAAGGAGGTCAGGACCTCCGGACGGAGTGTTGTGATCGGCTGATTTTTCATGTTCGCAGTAAAAACACTGGGTTCTCTTTGTGTAATCGGCACGCAATTTTATACGCCTTCTGCGGGCATGCCCGTGTTGATGCACGAATGTGTATTTTTGCCGTTGCTGCTTTCGCGGTCAATGTAATATTGCAGACGCACCCCTACAATTACGAGGCGAATTGGAATGGTCCAGAAAAACGCGTTGTTTGGAATAGCAGTGGGGGGGTGGAACTTCATGCAGATACGGGGTGGTTTTGATAAGTGGTTCCAAGTGTTTTTGCCCATGCTTAAGAGATGGCAAGTTTTTTGGAAGATGTTCGCAGCCAAAACGCATTCTTCCGTACGTCGCATTTCTGTGTAATTTCGCATGTGGTGTGGCATTATGTCCGGGATGATGCACGTCTTTTTATTTTTACCGTAGTTGTTTTGATATTGAAGTAAATGCATATTTTAGAAACATCCCTACTTTTACAATCCTGTGGAATAGGCCGTAGGTTTAGGCAGTTGTCTGGTAGCAGAGGTACTCTAAGCAGATAT
This sequence comes from Branchiostoma belcheri, assembly GCF_001625305.1. Taxonomy (NCBI): domain Eukaryota; kingdom Metazoa; phylum Chordata; class Leptocardii; order Amphioxiformes; family Branchiostomatidae; genus Branchiostoma; species Branchiostoma belcheri. The sequence goes on from NW_017804198.1 coordinate 1,977,813, forward strand.
CCTGGTTATCTGGCCGGCGGTAGTAACACTCGCGGTGCTTATTACCGCAACTGTTGCTGGAATTTGGCCTGTTCCAGGCGCGCTTAATTAGGTACAGGCACGGTAAGACGGTGGGGCTGTCTTTGTTACTAGACACGACCATGATAGCCCGATCTTTATGTGAATGCAATGATTGTGTGTGTGTAATTAAAATGAACTTCGAACTTGAAGCACAGTATCTTTACACGCCCTGGGAGCAGTAATGGATTTAGCTCTTTGTATGTTTTATGCTTGTGACGCGACCTCATTGTATTAACCGTTGCCTAATTATAATGTCTGCACAGTAGGTCTGGCGTTGACGCTTGGGATTTTGTTGAAATATATAAAACTTCACGGAGGATTGTCACCTATGGCTTCTTGTTTAAATTAAAATTCATTGTTTGAATCATCTACCAGCTTGGTATGTTGAATATCCGAGGATGCCTAAGTCCGTTTTTATTTTTTCACCCTGTCGCTTCAATTTGTTTCTGCAAAAATTAGAGAACCAAAAAATCAAATTTGTGTGGCCTTATTTGGCATTTACTAACTAGTAGATAGTTTATTACTGAACACTTAAGCTGAGATTTGTTGTCTAGACTTGCTAGTTCTACTATCAGCAACGAAAATAAAATGTGTATGTTCCACTATGGAACATAACAGAACAGTACCAAAGTGCAGTTATGGCAAGAAATTATAGAAATCTAACAAACTTTGTCCAGAATAGTGACACATAGTATATGACTTATAACAGTGATGGAGTAAGTGTGGTTACCGGTAACCATTGCTGTCAAAAGATTTAGCGCGATGATTGCTATCAAAAGAGATAGCATGGTGTTCATGTCCATCCCTCTCAGGTTCTGGGCCCCAGGCCGACTCTATCCTCTGGAAAGAAAAGCATGGTGGTAATTAGATTGTCTTGCAAGAAGTTCATTACCTCCATGAAAAATGGAGGTATTGTTTTGGGCGTGTCTGTGTGTGTCTCTGTGTGTGTCTGTCTGTGTGTGTGTGTGTGTGTGTGTGTGAGTGAGTGTGTGTGTGTGTCTGTCTGTGTGTGTGTTTGTGTGTGTTTGTGTTTCCGCACATTTGTAGTCAGCATAACTTCATAACGCCTTTATGGATTGTGATGATATTTGGTATGCTGATAAGTCTTAGGAAGACAAATGTGTAAGTTACTTAAAGGTAAGCACCATATATGCATATATTATGTTAATGTAGATGTTATTTGCATAATTGATGAGGACATGTTGAAATGGAGGTATGAGATCTCGGAACTCTTGTTTTAAGAAAAGGTTTTCCAGATATATATTTTCTGCCATTTCCACTCTCCGTAGCTGAGTAGGCATGTTTTAACTCTTCAATCTGAATGTTTGAAAATTTCTTTGTACATTGTACATTGTACATTGTACATGACTGTGTGTGTATTTATTTGTGTCATAATCATATCACTTTTTCATTTTCGTAACAGTGATAACATAATATGTGCAGTCACATTTGTTACATGACTTTGTCGGAGGATAGATACCAGATGGTACATGACGTAGTTAAATAAGGCTATGACAGATCTACAGTACAGTTCGCGGGATAAGCATCAAGTCCCGCGGGGTTTGCGGGATATCACGCGGGAGTTTGCGGGATCTCCTGCGGGAGTTTGCGGGATCTCCTGCGGGAGTTTGCGGGATCTCCTGCGGGAGTTTGCTGGATCTCCTGCGGGAGTTTGCGGGATCTCCTGCGGGATTTATCGGGATATCCCGCGGTACGCAAATTCTCTCCCGTAACCCGATCTTTGGTGTGAGACCTTGGGTTTCCGAAGGGCCGGCGCCGCTGTTACTTGAACCAAGTTGACGACAGATTTTTACTCGTACATAGTTACACGTGCATGTTTAGTATGTTCTCAATCAGTCAATGCATGAAAATAACAGTAGAGCAAATAGATAGTGTTGTTAACCAAACATTTCTTTTTTAATGTCGGAAATCAGGTGGCTTAAAATAAGGTACAGATAACAAAGTAATACAACCTTCTTGAACAATTTTTGTGTCCGACCTTGCGACGTGGACGGCTTTATTTTGATGTCACCCGACCCGCGCTATCTCAGATCTAATTTTAAAAAAATCTAATGCATCGACGTGCCATATCGTCACTCAAATTCTTTATTTTTTCTTCTAGATAGGGGAGGTTGACGTATGGAGTTACGGAAGAGAGATTAAACATTGTGTAAAACAAGGGGGCGAAGCATAATTAAAGGGTTCTTTACGCCTCAAATTTTGATACATTTCGTGCGCCACGCCACGCAGTGTTCAGGGCCTGCATGGGGGTTAGTGATTACGAATTACGCAAAATTTGCGCTGTAAAGTTATAGTTTCAGAGCTGATTACGTCTTAACGCTTTGCGGCTAATGTACTGATTACGAATTACGTTGATTTTTGGGAAGGTTGCCTACGGTTTACGAAGACAACAAGAGTTCCGAAATCTCATACCTCCATGAAATACGGGCTTGATATGTAAATGTAAATTTCTTCTTAATTACGCAAATGACCTCCGCTTTAACATAATATATGCATCGTGATGTTAACTTTTGAACTTGCAGATGTCCCAAGTATGACATTCCCATCATTCGCCATTAAGAAATCATAGAATTTTCGCATTAATTATGCAAATTAGGTTATCATTTGCATAATTAGTATCTGTTGATTTTCCATCTGCCATAGGTTACATACATTGCATGTATGAAAGTACTATAATGTAAAACACTAATTAAAGAATGTCCTTATTAATTATGCAAATAAAGTCCTCATTTGCATAATTTGAATTTAATTATGTACATCTCTCTCTCAGCTACCTACCTACCAAAAATGATGAAAATACGTTGTTCCTATCTGTACTTATTGGCTTTCAAAGATATTGCTCGAAGGTCCCCTGCAGTTCCAGAACAAGCTGCTAGGGGACCAAACCTACACCATTTATTGCTGACAAGAAAAGGTATCTGTCACCAAAAATTCAAGACCATAGCATGTTCAGGACAAAAGATACAAAAACCGGAAGTTCTGCTGCAGTACCAAGGTCATCCACCAGTAGGCCCATATTTGACCTTGACCTTCGATTCGTCTTCCTAAGACTTACCAGCATACCAAATATCATCTCAATCCATACAGGCGTTATGAAGTTATGCTGACTACAAATGTGCGGAAACACAAACACACACACAGACAGACACACAGACAGACACACAGACATACAGATAGACACGCCAAAAACAATACCTCCATTTTTCATGGAGGTAATTAATAAAAAAAAGGCTTGATTACGCCTTACGAAAAAGGGCATGCAGGCCCCCAGTGTTGGGCCGGGCGTTCCAACGCCGCGTCGCCATAGAAACCGCGTGTAGGCAGCGGCGGTGGCGGCGCTGGTAGACTCCCCGGCGCCGCCTGACCACGTTGCGTTCTGACACAGCGCGTAGACGGGGACCCGCCCACCAGCTGGGCCGCGAATGCAAAGAGTTGAGTCAGATGCGCCGCCCCACAGAAACACCGCCTGACGATTGTTATACGTCGGATTGTAGCTTCTTTTTCCGCGCTGCACGGCCGGCATGCGGCATTGTAATTTTCTTATATCCCGATTTCATCCCAAAACTAAAGTTCCACGATCTCATACCTTCGTCAAATGATGTTAAGGCCCGGTCACACTGGCCGAACTTTGCTGGAGCGTTCCTTTAACGGTAGGGACGGGGGCCGAATTTCGACAACGCTCGTCACCGCGCCCAAAATGTGGAAAAAAATAAAACACGGGCGTTGACTTAGCGGTGTACCGCTGAAGACGTTGCTTTAGCGTTGGTTTAGCGGTAGCGAACGTTGGTATAGCGGTGACGCAAGCGTTGGTATAGCGGCGTTCTGCGCATGCGGTTTAGCGGCATACCGCTTGTGACTACGGAGTTGAACGGATCGTTTTGTAGTAGTACAAGTTCTGTTCTGTGTGTGGGGGGACTTATAGCTTTAATAAACATCATTTTGTTAATCTATTCTTCACTACGTTATTTAATTAATAATGAAAATAAAACTTCGCAGATTGCAAAGTTCCCCTGTGACCCTAATAAAGTGATTGCCCGTGTGACCCTTCTTTGAACATTTTACGTGTGGCCCCAAAATAATTGCACACTAGTGCACCAATCATAGCAAGTCTCTCAGCATCCAGGGTGATACAGTTTTACTGTAACTTCGAGCAAATTTGATATAGATGAGGCCTGAACTCAACGGCAGCTCGATTCCAAATGAGCACCTGGTCCATTCCTCACCGTACTTATAGCCAAATTCTGGTCCCGCTCCGACACCTCTATACCAACGCCAAACCAAAGTTCATTGCCGACATGGATCGCTGCTTCAACGCCTGACACCGTTCCAGCAACCCCGTGTCCGCTCGTAAAACGCTTGCAACCGCTCCAGCGAAGTTTGTGCAACGTTTGTGCAACGTTTAATCGCCGCCCGGGCAACGCTGGCGAAGCAGCGGTGGTCAAGCGTTCAAGATTTCTGCGTTGGCCTAGCGGACCCAAGCGTCCACGAACTTGCGTCTAGCGATGCCAAACTTTGACTGGGCGTTGGTGGAGCGGGGATGAACTTTGCCGGAGCGGAAAATTTCCCCCTCCTCACCGCTCGCAATATTTTGTGCAGCTCAAAACTTTCGGAGCGGTAGGAGGGCCCCTCCAGACACATCAGCGGTGGCCGGGCGTACACGGCGTTGCTTTAACGGGGGCCAACTTCTGTTTAGCGGTGGTGAGCGGTTTCGAGCGGTGATGAATTTTATTCACCGCTCAAGGAACGCTATAGCAAAGTTCACCCAGTGTGACCGGGCCTTTAGCCTTTATGACTAAGAAATTATAGATTAACCCCCCTGATTGTGAAATAGGATCCTATATTGCATCAATTATATCTGTTGATCATATTCTACACCAGAAGACAGTCTTATCTTATCAATGCATACCATTATAGCATGTCCTCATAAATTATGCAAATGAGGTCCTTATTTGAATAAGTTATATTTAACTATGTTCACCTTCACATAGCTTTCAAATATCCCAAGTATGAAATTCCAGACATTACCAATATGTAATTATAACATTTTCTCATTAATTATGCAAATTAAGTCTTCATTTGCATAATCGATATCTGCCTGTATTTTTGCCGTTCTCAATTACATATGTCACAAGCTTGAATAGTCCTATCATAGAATGCAGCTGATTTATAGAATTTCCTCATTAATTATGCATATTATATTAATATTTGCATAATTGTAATATCATTATGTCAAGCATCACTTCAGCTACCTACATGCCAAAAATCACAACGATCCATTAATCGGTTCTTGAATTATCCGCCTTTAAACATTTTTCACCTAATGCCCCTGCAGTTCCAGAGCAAGCAGCTAGGGGACTCAAACTCACGTCACTTGTTCCGCAGCACAAGAGCTACCTACCACCCAAGTTTCGTCAGCCTAGCATGTCTAGATCACGAGATATCAAAACCGGTAGTTCAGCTGCAGTACCGTAACAAGCCGCTAGGGGGCCCAAAATCTAATCAGTTCCACGTCTCATCAAGCCTGATCAAGACCTACCCACCTACCAAATATCAGGACAATCCATCCAGGCGTTCTTGAGTTATCGTGCTCACACACACACACACACACACACACACACACACACACACACACAAAGACACTCGAACGACTCTGAAAACATAACCTTCTTGGCGAAGGTAACAACGTTTTTCACATGTGAGGAGGCTAGTTCCACGGAGTGTACCGAGTGAATTTCAAGTTTTATGGTCTGAGAACGAATTAATCTGCGTCAAATTTTGCACGTTTAGTTCGGGTTCTTCCGTGTTTATTTATTTGTCGGGTTCTCCCGTGTCTTGGACGTGCGCTACGTTATAGCGTTGTTCTGTTAAAAAAAACGACTCCGTTTTCATCTAGTTGGCTGACCCCGCAGGTGACAGAAGTAGAATGTTTTCCTACCGAAAGAAACTTTGTCAGCCATGTGGGAGTACTTCGCTTTCAGGGTGATTATGAAATTATGGACATGGTCGTTGTTGATGCAAGATTTTTTGGGGGAGGGGGGAGACGCACGCCCCGGAATTTTGATGGGCAAACTTTTAATTGTCGCAATTCTTAATACTAATACGGAGACTTCTTGACGCAAGCTACCCATGAGAAGACCTCAACAGCTACAAGATTATGAAACACAACAACCACGAACTACGCTTCATTATTTTTATTTCTTGGTAACAAATCTTGCACCGGAGACGAAGGGATTATTACTACACGTTACATTGTATTCATTCACGGTAGTTTCTTAAAGTTTGCGCTGAACAATAGCTTTGAAAAAAGTAGCAGTTTAACTATGACCGCGTGAGAAACACCTTATACACATTATTTTCGTACAGTCCTGTGCTTCACCACCATTAAAATTGTAGAAAAGTTGACTGGTGTCAGACTCCATCGACCCGGCACAGATCGCCCGGCAGGACGTAAAAATAAACATTTGGCACGCCGCCATCGGCTTTCGGAGCCGCGGTAGACTTCGGGGTCTCGCACCAACCTTTTCACTACGCGGTACGCGGGACACGACAGGCCTCCCGAAAGAATACCGCGGGAGATCGATCCCGCAATCTCTCGCGTGATATCCCGCAAATTCTTATATCATACAAAATACCGAATCCCGATGATGCTTATCCCGCGATCTGTACTGTACATGACACGTACATTTATACGTGTAAGACTCAACCTCTTCTGTCACAAGGCTAGTCTCCACAGTAAAATTTATGCACAATGATATACAAGGGGAGTTTGACCACAAAGTTAATGGAAATGTTACCAGTTAAGGGAAATGTAGCGACTTGGCATTCCCCTTTGTGACTGTTAACAAGAAGATAAGGGCTGCATGACGTATTATATTACATTTCAATCATTAATGTTAGATTTGCATTGAACAAATTTGTACAAGCCATGTGACCTAGTGTGAATGGCATGAGAAAAAAACAGTTTCAGTGTCTGACGCAACATACATGTACAGTGTAGCTCTGCTGTACTTACAGATTGTATGTTTGGTTTGAACAGTTATTGAAAGTGTCCAAAGGGAGGTCCACATCTAACTTGTAAATGTATCTAAGATTACAATTGCTTAGTACACAATTATTGAAAGTTTGTTGAAAGTTGTATTGCCCCTACGGCTGACATATGGCAGCTATGTGACTGGTGATGTGAGGTTAACATATTCGGTATTCTCTGTCAACTAAACAAAATAACAACATTTCATACAAGATACAACCCCGTTGCTTTGCCATGGATTAAATCCCGTGGATTCAGAAAGTCATCAAACTGTTGCATGTTGAAGAGCCCAACACACTTATTAAGAAAATTAAATCATGGAGTCCATGATTAAATTAAGAGTGACCTATAATACTTTGCTAAAAATGCAAGCCCTGGCTAAATGATATTTAACTATCAGCTATGAAGTACATGTAGCTCCAATACAAAGTTGGTTTTCCTGTATAGGCGGTAACAGCTATACTTAACTTACTTTAAGAAGGATCAGTGCTTACCTCCAACTCCTTGCGTGCTTTCAGCTGTAAAGCTGTGCGGCAAAGAGGCCGTAGGTTGTTTTTCTCTCGCTTTATAGAAAGATAAGGCAAGAAAGGGGAATCCCCAGTGACGCAAGGCTCAATGAACATTGGACGCAAGGCTAGCCAATCAGCATTGGACAACAATGCTGACCATCACACCAGTCCTGTATCTTGTGATTACTAGTATTTAATTTGCTCAGGGACTTTCCAATAATCATGACCACTGGTGGAAAACCCCTGTGCAATAAAATATTATAATTGTCTAGAGATACAGCTATGGGACTCAGCATTTTTGTCCATTCCTGATTGGCTAGCATTGTTGCATGTGATTTACCAAAAACCATATGACCATGGGTGGAAAGTCCCACCTGTACATTTTAGATCCTGATAGTGGAAACAATACAAAACCTGTTATTGAGAGAGTAAAGTACAGCTGAAACGACAGATCAATTTTATAAGCCTGTTCACTCAAAGACAAAACATCTAGATCTTAGCAAGATTTTTGTATGGAACGGTCCCTCTTTGGACCAGTATATTTGTTGTCCTAGTTATTTTGAATGTCTGGTTTTGATGACTAAGATTTTGATTGTTTCTGTCTATTACAAAAACAGTGTAGATAGAAATGTATGTAGAAAATGGTGCAAGAAACTGTATACCATTATACTCATTGTCTCACAAGACACAAGACCTATGGTTTCTATCTTGTTATTGAGTTCAGCATCCCAGGTATATGGATTAAATGTGAATGTACATGTACCTTGCCCTACTGCCATGGTGCAAAGTACAATAAATTTGCAAGACCATGCAGAATGGAGACCCTTGCCCTTGTTTTTAACAAGTCACCCTGGCGGTATGTTATTACCAAACCCATAACCAGCAAGTCACTGTGATGTTTTGCTTTAATTGCTATGCTATACAGTAGAGTTCTTTTTCATGATAGAAATTCATCACAGAAATGGAGTCTTTCTTACAAATATGTAGTCAACAAAAAGCCTACTCCACTTGTTACCTCCATGAAAAATGGAGGTATTGTTTTTGGCGCGTCTGTCTGTGTGTTTGTGTTTCCGCACATTTGTAGTCAGCATAACTTCATAACGCCTTTATGGATTGTGATGATATTTGGTATGCTGGTAAGTCTTAGGAAGACGAAGGTCGAGGTCAAATATGGGCCTCCTGGTGGATGACCTTGGTACTGCAGCAGAACTTCCGGTTTTTGTATCTTTTGTCCTGAACATGCTATGGTCTTGAATTTTTGGTGACAGATAGATTTTCCTGTCAGGAATGAGTGTTGTAGGTTTGGTCCCCCTAGCAGCTTGTTCTGGAACTGCAGGGGCCCTTCGGGCAAAATCTTTGAAAGCCAATAAGTCCAGATAGGAACATTGTATTTTCATCATTTTTTATAGGTAGGTAGCTGAGAGAGATGTACATAATTTTTAAGTTATGCAAATGAGGACTTTATTTGCATAAATAATAAGGACGTTCTATAATTACAGTGTTTTATATCATAGTACTTTCATACATGTAATGTATGTAACCTATGGCAGATGGAACATCAACAGATTCTAATTATGCAAATGATGACCTAATTTGCATAATTAATGCGAAAATTCTATGATTTCTTAATGGCGAATGATGGGAATGTCATACTTGGGACATCTGTAAGTTAACATCACGATGCATATATTATGTTAATGCAGAGGTCATTTGCGTAATTAAAGAAGAAATTTACATTTACATATCAAGCCCATATTTCATGGAGGTATGAGATCTCGGAACTCTTGTTTTTTCTGCACATTGTCTATTTATTTGTGGGCATGGTGGCATTGAAAAGGTGCACTTAGGTGTACCTGTTCCACCATGCCCTCCATGTATATTATGTATGTGGTCAATCGTAATAAATAAATGAATAAATGAACGTAATCCTCATCTTAGCTATAGCATGGATATGTTTTAAAAGTGGAATCGACTGGGTGATCATAAACAGGCCAACGACTACTATGAACAGTCAATGCAGATGAGGCAGCCTTTCTACGGCGAGAGCACTGCACCTTAACACTGCCATGTCCCAGGGTTCCTGAACGGAAGGCAGATGTGACCATAGCGATCATGGAAAGCAACAAAATTAAAATAGTATTGTACAAGAGCGATCAAAATAAAATTTTACACAATGTGAGGGGCTGTAGAAATGAGGGAGCCGTAAGAATATACCTCCGAAACGCACGCTTTTGACGATGAAGATAGATAGATAGATGGATAGAGAGAGAGAGAGAGAGAGACGCACAAAGAGAAAGTGAGAGAGACAGACAGGCAGATAGCCAGAGAGCCATAGACAGAGACAGGCAGAGCCAGAGAGCCAGAGAGAGAGAGAGAGAGAGAGATGATATAGCCAGGTGTCGACCAATCAGAAATCCCTATTTACAGGTAGCGTTACTAGTAGTTAAAGCGCCATAACTTTGAAACTTTGAAACGTTATTCACACACCTTCTTGCAGACAGTAAGTCTGAATTGACAGGTATTTACAATGAAATAGATTAAAAACGCTAAGGAGTTAAAATAGACAATCAATCAAATTCGGTTTAAAATCAATAAATATAAGTGATAAAAATTGTATAGTCTTCTATATACAATACAATTCATGAGGTCAAGTCGGTATTTACAGATTGTCTGTTAAAGTGTTTGTTCAGCAAGTTTGTCATGTAGGGTATCGCAGAGTTTTTGTGGCGAGTTGTTCTACAGATGGGAGTGTCCAGTTTGTTAGCACTACGTGTGTTTCTGCCGGATATCTGTTTACGGGATGGGGGTAACCAGTCACTGAATTCACAGTTGAGGAGTTTCTTGGCGAAGGTGAGGCATAGGTGAGTACGTCGTTCTGCCAAGGTGTCAAGGTTCAGTGTAGACAGTGCTGAAGTGTAGTCTGTGAACTGTGTGCCCAGGATGATTCTGCATGCTCGTTTCGTTCTAGCCTTGCGGACTGTGTACAGGTTAAGGCCGGGTGCCACATCAGTGCCGCGTATTCCATAGTGGGTCTGACGTACACGATGTAGACGGTTGTGAGGTCTTGTGTAGTAAGTCCAAACCTCTTCAGTCGGCGTGACAGGAACAGTTTTCTGTTTGAGGCGCTGATCATGTTGTCTACTTGTATGTCCCATTTGAGGTCACTCTGTATTGTCACTCTCAAGACTGTGATGTGAACAACTGTCTCAAGTGTCTGTCCGTCAATCAGGAGTGGTTCAGGAGTGGGTGGGGTCCTAGCAAAACAGATGTGGAGTGCTTTGCACTTTCGGGAGTTCATCTTCCTTTTGTGTTCTCTGACCCAGGTACTAAGGTTGTCAAGGGAGGTTTGTAGTGAACACTGTTGGTGGAGGAATCTGACTTGGGTGAGGTTCATGTCATCTACATACGAGTATAATGGAGATCCTTCGAATAAACAATAAACAATGTGATAATATGTCCCTATCCTCACTCGAGTAGCCTAAAATCTAACAATAAAGAATTGTCTTGGCTTGAAGGTATCTTTTAAGATGTCTTCAATTGTTCTCGTTATCTGGATGTCTATATCTATTACCTTAGATGCGAGACCTACAGGAAGTGAGGCGATACTAAAGGGTTAATGCACCGCCCCGAGGTGTATATGGTGTCATAAATGCATGATCAGCTGCTATAACCACCGAATAAACCACCGAGTGAGCGAAGCGAACGAGGTGGTTTATGAGGTGGTTATAGCAGCTGACCATGCATTTATGACACCATATACACCGAGGAAAAGGCGGTGCATTAACGTTATTATCATATAGCCTATCCAAACTGACACAATGAATCAACACAATTCCTGTTCAAAACATTAAACCTTTAATATTTACATAACAATACATTCCAAAATATTATAATCATGGTTTGTACTTTAAAATAAATATGGAGATCATTTTACAATAATTATAACAATACATTTTTCTGGAGGAAGCTCCTCAAAGTCTGTATCCAAGTCTCTTGCTGTCAGCCATTCTAAAATCATAATATTAAAAACAAAAGTCTTGTTTATTCATTTTCCACTACACCCACAGGATGTTGATAATAATACTGACTTCTCCGAGACTCCAGCTACCAATAACATATTGGCACACTTATCAACATTATATTCTAAATCAGAGAATTTGCTGTAAAATTCCAGTTCAGTACAGGGCTGTTATAAATTTGGCAGCCTGTCGATATTACAGTAACAATAACATTAGCAAAACAAATGTAATTCTATTCCTGCTAATCACTTGAAAAAAGAACACACCCACCTTTCAAAAGCTTCACTCCCCACTTGGTTGCCCTTTCAGTAGTTTTTTCTAACTCGCCCCTCCTCTATCTCGCCAAGTTGTTGTTCGTTCAGACACGCGAAACGCACCCTGCTGACCTCTGTCTCCGGTGTAGCTTCCAGCGTCTGTTCCTCGACCTCCATGGGTCCAAATATCTCATCTAAATCCGCGTCTGTTATCTCTTCCATGTAGAAATTAGGCAAACTCTCCATGACACAAGAAGGCAAGATGGCGGACCAAAAAAAATAAATCGTCTGATCCCTGGTCTGATTCAGTCAGGTGATGTGGGCGATACCACTTTTTGTAGGGGTGTCAAAATAAGTATGGTTTTTGCTCTCCCGTTCAAATTCTATCTATTTACATATACATTTCATACTCACACACATTTTAGTTTATATGAAGCTTAAAAAAAACATAATTTTGTCTGACCAGGAAACTGCTATGAATATTAACAGAAAGAGCTGTGTACCCCTATATCATTATGGTTTCACCCATGGTTTATGGAGAATAACGCACGGCTGAGCCATGGTTTATCGGAGAATAAAGCACGGGTAACGGAGGCCTCTGATTGGTCTACGCCACCCGGCTATATGATAATAATGAATAATCTCTTCTAAGCTTTGGGGAAAGAAACATATATGAACACACTCTCCACGTTCCACAAACTCCTGACTACTGGCAAACCTGTAGTGAGGGTCGTTTACAATAAGCTACGCAAAATCAACAACACACATCAACACAGCACACGACTTTCACAGGCGGGAGGCTTTAGACTACCAAAACCCAGAACTTCCTCTGCTACTAGGACATTCCTGTACACATCAAATTATCCGCACCATTAGCTTTCAAAAAACACGTCAAGGACAGGTTAAAAAAACACAGACATACGCAAACAGACCCCTGCAGCATTGGTGGTAGCATAATGGTTTTTAAATGTAAATATATAACCTGTATGTATTATTTATTGCATTGACCTCTGACCCCTCAAACAATCCCTTACCTCATTACTTTGTTGTATATAGAATAGTTATAAAGTAATAGTTACAGGTTGTTTTATTTTATGTGTGGCACCAAGCAAGTGTATATACGTTTGTGTATAAGTTTGTAATATGTTTTTAAGACTCCAGGAAGAATAGTGAGTATAATGGAGATCCTTCGAATAAACAATAAACAATGTGATAATATGTCCCTATCCTCACTTGAGTAGCCTGGATACCAGGACCGCAACACGCTAGGCCCAGAGTTAGCACAACGTCCCTGTTAGTCAGGGCTTGACTCAGGAGGGCTGTGGTATAATTTACTTGGGGACATGTTGGTACTGGAGCCAAGAAAATGGCCTGAATAGCCCCTAGAAACAGTCTGGCACCCAGGCTAGGCTCAGGGTTCTGTGCTATAATTTCCTAGAGGTCATGTTGGCCCTGGACCCGAGGAGCTGGCTTGTGCAGACGCTGGAAACAGTCTGGCACCCAGGCTACTATCTATGGACTAGGTCCAAAACGTATTCCGTTGTTTAATTAAAGTAGGCTAGGTGCTATCCTAGCTGTCTACATATACTACCGGGGTAAAAACTTACTAGGATGGCTCCCAGGCTACTTAAACAGAGCGGAGGCTTCAAATAGATAATGCTAGATAGGTCCTGTGTGTTGACCTGTTCACTACAATCAAGAAGAACTTGCAACAATAGATTTTAGCGTTTTCTTTTACATCGATGCAGACGTCTACTGCACACGTCAGTCAGATAGGGCTATACATATAGCCTGGTATCAGTCATGCACTCGTCAGGAGTTAATCGTTGTTGGAGCGAAGGGCGCCGCGCGTCGATTTTCCTGTGGCGTCACTGGATGTGCCACACACTAGCCTCCACCAGGCCTTTCTACGGGAATACAGATCGTAGGATTCGTCAAAAAAAGAGAATAAAATTGGCCGGGGGAGTCCAGCCGCGGGGAGGTAGTTTCTGTCCCTCCGAACTGCGAACAGTCAAACCTACAAGGCGGCCAAAAACTCCCTTGCAAATATTCTCCTATATATATATATATAGCCAGCGTAGTTAGGCCCGGTTTACACGTGCGTCGTTTATATGTGTTGGGCGTAAAACGACGCACGTGTAAACCGGGCCTAATGAAAATCAACGCGCGGCGCTGCGCGTCGGTGGCGAAGGTTATACACGCGCAAAATATCGGCACATGTTCCATACAAGATAGCCAAATGATATGTTAATCGGGCCTAATTAACTCCAAATTCCTACTCAGGACCCAGTTGAGGCAGGCGGCAGGGAACTCCTACAGCCCCAAGGAGAGCCTGCCCAAATCACGATAGACTATATACCAGGCTTGACCTGAAGGTGTGTGTGTGTGCGTATCTAGAGACCACTCAGTCTCCTATTAATTGTACGCCACTGATGCGAACACACGAAACGATTACTGAATTTTGTAAATCTAATCGAGTGGACTGAACTCAAATTCAAAGTGACGTGCCCAACCCTTGCCCATCCTGCCCCTTGCACAACATACGCCGTAAACGACATACCAGTCGGTGACAATGCCACTCATCTAGTTTTGGGAGGGGTCGTATAGGAGATTTGACACCCAGGTCAGATGTCAGTTCGATATCGTGGAAAATCTCTGCTCGTACTTCCAAATTATAGTCATCCTGCTTTTTTTTCTGGAAAGTTTTATACCTTGTACAGCACCTGAAATCTCATTGCATCAAAACCCTTCGTAAACAACAACGAAAAAAATTTCTGCAAGGAATGCAGGTTCTGTCATTCACAACGTTTGGACGTCATACATGCCTTACTTAAAGGCACCCAGTGCTATTTCAGAGCAGCAAAACTGGAAATATTCTGAAATAGGCAACCAGATATTGACACATACTGCTTCACATTGGCATATATGAGTCAGCATTTCATACTTTGGGCTTTTAAAACTGCAGAAACAAGCCGCAAGATGAGTCTTTTATTCTCCGGGTGGTACCCTAAAAATTATCCCAGGGCCCTTTCAGTAACCCTTTTCCGTCAGAATTTTGCTTCACGAGGGCCAATATACATTGGGATGGCGTGGTTTTAACTCTGTATATAGATAAGTGACTAGAATATTGACTGAAAAATCGGGTTTCCAAGCCCAAAATCTGTGCTGGATGCCTTTAAAACATGAAAAACGGTAAGCTTTGAACACCGCACCCCACCCCCTTTTCGCCTTACTAACACACCGATGCGATGCCCTAAAGGCTCTGGATTCTCAATAGCTTTGAAAGTCACCTCTAGACAATGAAAGGTATGGGTAAGATAAGGTGGGATATAGATAATTAGGGCTCAGACGTTTTATCAAGTCATTATCAATTATGCAAATCAGATCGTTCATGCAGGTTCCGTACTCCTTTCATATCTAAAGTCAGTCATTATTATTGAAACTTACGACTTCTTGAAATAATCTCGCTTTTATTACTCCGTGAAGGAGGTCAGGACCTCCGGACGGAGTGTTGTAATCGGCTGATTTTTCATGTTCGCAGTCAAAACACTGGGTTCTCTTTGTGTAATCGGCACGCAATTTTATACGCCGTCTGCGGGCATGCCCGTGTTGATGCACGAATGTGTATTTTTGCCGTTGCTGCTTTCGCGGTCAATGTAATATCGCAGACGCACCCCTACAATTACGAGGCGAATTGGAATGGTCCAGAAAAACGCGTTGTTTGGAATAGCAGTGGGGGGGGTAAAAGTTCATGCAGATACGGGGTGGTTTTTATAAGTGGTTCCAGATGTTAGCCCATGGTTAGCCCATGGTTAAGAGATGCCAAGTTTTTTGGAAGATGTTCGCAGCCAAAACGCATTCTTCCGTACGTCGCATTTCTGTGTAATTTCGCATGTGGTGTTGCATTATGTCCGGGATGATGCACATCTTTTTATTTTTACCGTAGCTGTTTTGATATTGGAGTAAATGCTTATTTTCGAAACATCCCCATTTCTTTGAAATGGTTTCGTCCGTTTATGCAACTGTTACTGCGCTAATGCCGACCAGTCGCGCTGTCCTGATACACCGCGAATGTGCGAGTGTTCCCTGTAGACAGTCCCGGGAGTCATTTTTTTGCACATTCCAGGAGCCAAACCAAAATACGTTCATGAACCGAGTCCAAAAAACCGAAACGTGAAAATCGGACCTGATGTACATTTCTCTTTCTATAGATTGTACACACAATACACACATCTTTAGATAATCTGGCCATGGCAGGTTTAAAAAAAGTAACCCTGAATCATACTAGATTAGCGTAAATGCATGTTAATGCGTTCAAAACAAGAAAAAAATTGTTTCCGGGTATTAATCTCTTGAATCA
>NW_017804198.1:1994082-1996006 GCF_001625305.1 Branchiostoma belcheri
GTGTTTGCCGAAAGTCTATAATGTATCAATCGACTCGGGAAAACTACAGAGTAGGTAGCAATGCTAGCCATAATCAACACCAAGTAATTGTAATGGATGATGTCCACTGCAGACCTTAAATTTAATGCGAAAGCGCGATAAAAACATGAAGGGCCGAAAATACAAGATGCCTAGGTTTGGAATATACTAACTGTAGAAATACAAATGTTAGGACACGAATAAAAAAAAACAGTGTAACAAGTAACAAGTCTTGTATTCGTCACAAAAAATCAACAAAACAGCAGTAGTCGCCCGGTTTTGATTCTTTCATCACATCTTCTGTTAATTAAGTTTGCGACACTGTCGTGACATTTTCATCATATTCATAATACAGTAAGCAGAATTTCTTGTAACAGTTTTTTTCAGTAACAGTACAAAATCAACTTAGGGGGGCCTAAAACGGTGACAGTGCGTCTGTAAATTCTGTAGCGAACCCTTTTAGGGTGTCCGTAGCTTAAAAACGAGTATGTACAGAGAATATTTTACTCTAGACCAAATTGATTATTAAAGAAGTAAAGAATACACATACTCATTTCTCTGGAACTATGTACCTCTTACGAAGACATGAGATCTCCGACCTCTAGTTACGAATGTGTTTTTGTCATTTTGATTTTGTCCTGGGTTAAGGAATTTTTGTCCTGAATCAGGGCTTGATTCAGAGGGACTGTGGTATAATTTTCCCGGGGGCATGTTGGTACTGGAGCTGAGGAACTGGCCTTTGTAGACCCTTAAAATAGTATGGCACCTAGAATAACCTTGAAGCCTTGGAGCTGGCCTGTGTAGACCCTGAAAATAGTATGGGACCTAGGCTAGCCCTGGAGTCGAGGAACTGGCCTGTGTAGACCCTGGAAACAGTCTGGCACCCAGGATAGGCTCAGGGTCTAACTTATGGGGTCAGTGCTATAATAACCTCGAGGTTATGTTGGCCCTGGAGCCGACTAGCTGGCCTCTGTAGGACCTGGAAACAGTCTGGCACCCATTCTTTTACATCGATACAGACGTCTGCTGCGAGCGTCAATCAGATAGGGCTAAAATCGGGATAGTATAGGGCTGGTATCCGGCTCGGCGGTCAGGCACTCGGTTGGAGTTAAACGCGTTTGGGGTGGGGATAATTAACTCCAAATTCCTACCGAGTACCTAGTTGAGCCAAGCGGCAGGGAACTCCTACAGCCTCGAGGAGAGCCCCTCCAATTCGCGATAGACTGAATACCATGCTAGACCTGAAGGTGTGTGTGTGTGTGCGTATACTAGTGACAGTGACACCACAGAGTCTTGATTGTACGGATAACATCCTAGTAAAACTGATGCGAGCGCACGAAAATATTCCTGACTTATGAAATTTAATCGAGTGGAGTGATCTCAAATTCAAAGTGACGCGCCCAACCCTTGCCCAACCCTTGCCCAACCCTTGCCCCTGCACAACATTCTGGTATGTCGTTTAGAATGTATGCTGTACTTTGTAAACGACATACCAGTCGGTGACACACGGTGGTCCCGTTGCTATGTTAAAATCCTCGTTGCTAAGCAAATAGGCCCCGCCCACAACCCGGTGCGCAGTGAGCAGCGGCAGTGTTCAAATAAACAACACAACTTTCGCCCAATATAACGCACGATGCGATTATGAAGTTAGAAAAAGAATCACGCACACACACAAAAATTTAGTTCGCTCCCCAAATATGTATAAAATAAGAAATGACAACGTAGAATGCAATTCAAATTTCCCGCCGACTGTATGTGCGTACATAAGGTCATTTTGGGTCATTGAACTTTAACCTACCGCTACATTTCGCTAATTTACGCATCAAACATATGTTTTATCCATGCTGTAAACTTTAGGACCTTTAAATTTCATTTCTCTTGTAGAATTTTTGTTGTCTGTGAGTTT
>NW_017804198.1:1996026-1997811 GCF_001625305.1 Branchiostoma belcheri
CAGTGCTATAATAACCTCGAGGTTATGTTGGCCCTGGAGCCGACTAGCTGGCCTCTGTAGGACCTGGAAACAGTCTGGCACCCATTCTTTTACATCGATACAGACGTCTGCTGCGAGCGTCAATCAGATAGGGCTAAAATCGGGATAGTATAGGGCTGGTATCCAGCTCGGCGGTCAGGCACTCGGTTGGAGTTAAACGCGTTTGGGGGGGGGATAATTAACTCCACATTCCTACCGAGTACCTAGTTGAGCCAAGCGGCAGGGAACTCCTACAGCCTCGAGGAGAGCCCCTCCAATTCGCGATAGACTGAATACCATGCTAGACCTGAAGGTGTGTGTGTGTTTGTGCGTATACTACAGTGACATTACACGGTCTTGATTGTACGGATAACATCGTCTAAATACCCTAAAACTGATGCGAGCGCACGAAAATATTCCTGACTTTTGAAAATTTAATCGAGTGGAGTGAACTCAAATTCAAAGTGACGCGCCCAACCTTTGTCCAACCCTTGCCCAAACCTTGCCCCTGCACAATATTCTGGTATGCCGTTTAGAATGTATGCCATACATTGTGAACGACATACCAGTCGGTGACAATGCCACCTATCTAGTCTTGAGAGGGGGCCGTATATAGGAGCACCGATAGATTTACCCAGGTAAGATGTCAGCTCGATATCGTGGGAAATCTTTGCCCGTAATTTTAATCATCCTGCTTTTTTCCGATAAGTTTCAAAGCTTGTACAGCACCTGAAGTTTTTTTCATTGCATCAAACTTCTTCGTTAAAAACAACAAAAAACTTCTCTGCAAACTTCTCTGCCATTGAAAACATTGGGACAACATACATGCCTGTACTTAAAACATGAAAAACAGTAAGTTTTGAACCCCGCACCCCGCCCCCTTTTCGTCTGACTAACACACCGATGCGATGCGATTTGACTGGCAGAATTTCACACCCAAATACACAGAAGGCACGTACACGTAAATGAGAATTTGAAGGCCATTGTCTAGGGTATGCCTAGGGCTACCTGGTGGCTACACCAAATGTACGATTCACATATCCGTAGGCTAGCGTCCCTCACTCGGAGGGCTGGCGGCATCCATTGAGGAAGTCTCCGAGTGTCTGTCTCTGCGAATCGGTAAGTTCAGCTTGTTCTTCGAATTCTGTGTATTATTAGCCTGGGTGCCAGACTCTTGCCAGGGTCAGTATACAGGCTAGCTCCTCGGCGCCAAGGATAACATGTTGCCAAAAATTTTTGCCACAGACTCAGTTACTGCGATAGATCAGACACGGGGAGCCAACTCTGGGATCGGGGCTTCTGGCTTCCCCCAGCCGAGGGGAGTGTCGTGTCGCGTCGGGGTCTGGCATTCAGGATAGTGTATTAGCACAGTGTCATTGAAACTTTATATTTGAAATGCTTCTTTGTGAAATGTATGGCATTTGGTCGATATTAGATGTCGGTTATGTCGATTCCGTCGTGTCTAGGATAGGACTATGTTGTTATTTACGATCTTAAAGAGCCCGGCCACATTCCTCCTGCGATCGTCGCACGATCATAAACCTCCGGCATTCATGGGATACAAGTCGTCATGCAAATACAGCTGTCTTGTTACAGAAAAGTCTGACTTGTTGACTGTCCAAATTCAGTTACGGAAAAGACTGTCTTAGATCGTTAGTTTGTTGGCTGTTGGTTCTATAACAACCTGCTTGCTAAATCAAAAGTCACCGTCATCAAAGTAGTAGGACGACTTATAGCTACGACGAATGTGACCTGCCATAAGATGGC
>NW_017804198.1:1997831-2002150 GCF_001625305.1 Branchiostoma belcheri
GAAGCTCCATGGTTTGAAGAAATAATTTTGACAAAAATCACAAAAGCTTTGTAGTTTGTGTCGGCACGCGCGAGTACTAGTAACTGAAACAATTAGCATCGACAGTGATCGACAAAATGGTTGCTAGAGATAGAACGCTGAACATTGCATTGAATGTGTTATTTGGGATTTGAAATGCAGGTAGGTGTATAACCTCCTTAGCTACACGAATTGAAAAAAAACATGGGGCTATAGGTTTATAAACTGTGACACAAAATGGCGTCGGTTTGTAAACAAAGGAAAAAGGAGGGAACCGGTCTAATCCAGATATGTTGTGAAAAAACTCTGGCTTCAGCCGACTTTCTTCTACAAAGATTTACTATTATACTTCTACTATTTCTAAAATCTTCTTAGCACGGTCATTTTTTAGTACGGTCTATCATTTGACTCCAGAACGTTACGATGTATTCCCCGAGACGAAGTACTCGGCACGCCGGCCAAACAATCATGGCTTCTGTGCTGTTTCCGCGCCGTAAACCTCGTTTTGTAACAGATACAACAAGAATACATGTATAAGAATGTATCTGAATCGTATGTAGTGTGTTTTTGGTAGATGTTCTTGAATAATCACTCGAGTCTGGAATTTTTTATACATATTCTAGATGTTCTGTCATGCAGCCGATGCCGGCGCGTTCCGTGCCGTTTGAAGTATGCAGTAGCGCGATCAAGGCCGATTGGACCCGGGGAACTTTAATATCTGTGGAATTTTTTAGTGTGTTGAATTACGAAATAAGACAAATTGTAGCACAGTTGCGAATTATTGTTGGTGGCATAAGGAAATTAAACATGGCTTGAATGAGTTTTGGGGCATTGTTAATTGTGTGTCAATAAAAGAACAATAGGGGCGGGGAAAGGCGCGCATATGAAAGGACAAGATCGCGGGAAAAAAAACAGCGACTCGAAGTATCACCAAAACATGCCAAGGCCCCGCCCGCTAAACGTGAACCAATCAGCTATTGTTGCCAATAGTGAAATGACTGATTGACACCGACTTCTCATTAATATTAATGATTTCCAAGTGAGGATTTTTGATGGCCTTTTTGACCATCGTGACAATGCCACCTATCTAGTCTTGAGAGGGGGCCGTATATAGGAGCACCGATAGATTTACAAGGATGACACCCAGGTAAGATGTCAGCTCGATATCGTGGGAAATCTTAAATTGGGAAATTTTAATCATCCTGCTTTTTTCCGATAAGTTTCAAAGCTTGTACAGCACCTGAATTTTTTTTCATTGCATCAAAAGTCTTCGTTAAAAACAACAAAAAACTTCTCTGCAAACTTCTCTGCCATTGAAAACATTGGGACGACATATATGCCTATGCTTAAAACATGAAAAACAGTAAGTTTTGAACATCGCACCCCGCCCCCTTTTCGCCTTACTAACACACCGATGCGATGCCCTAAAGGCTCTGGATTCTCAATAGCTTTGAAAGTCACCTCTAGACAATGGAAAGTATGGTAAGGGTCAGACGGAGAGGCTTAGTCATGCAGTCTTAAACAAAGGCCGTAAGGTTGTGTGTAAACAGTCTCATTAAAGGGGCGTTTTGTCAGTAATCCTGGCAACTGTGTAGTTCTAAATCAAACAGGTTTGTAGTTGACCATTTGAACATGCAGTGTTATTGCCCGTCATCTGAGCAATTACATTATCAACTTTCTCGGAACTCTAAAACCGCCTCATTTAAACACATAAATCCTGAATTTAAATTAATGAGATCTATTTAGTATTAATTACGTAATCCGCAATCAGTAATCTTGAAGCATGATAATGCTAAGCAAAAGAATGACTTTTTTTCGTAATTTGTGAACCTGAGTGTTTGAATTACATCATTCTGCTTCTTAACGTGACTGTTGCCATGCCAACAGGTACGACCTTGTAGATCGGTCTGTTGGACAGGTGACAAGCACCCCCTCCCCATCATGGCGTCCTCAAGCGCCACCTTGCGGCTGACGTTTGTGCTGCTGCTCCTGATGCTTATCGTGGATTTTCGGGCTGAGGTGATGAATTACGACATATTATGTAACACTTAATTTTATGTCATAATCGCCATCTTTTCATTAATCCTATGCTCTTTTTTCAATGCTATAAGAATAGCCTTACTTTAATTTTAGTTAACAGTTGCCTAGTTTTGCTGTAAACACATTGTAAGAAATGACTTGACAATATCTTTTCCCATTAAGCAGGCTACCAAAGTAACAGTTACTAAAGATACTGGATAGACTTTAAAATGGTCAGGCGTTTCTGGGAGAGTCCACTACCTTTTGCCAATACCTGAAACATCTCAGTGCCTGTCGACAGACGATGCTACCTGAAATGTCTGGCAGTTTTCAAAGTCAAAAAATGTATCCAGTTGCTTGAATAACCAGTATCTGTTACTTTGATATCTTTTTACCTGGATGGCTAATCATCATCGCCGCATTACGCACACAGGCTATTTGGGGTTGGCGTCGTCCTAGTGGTGGACAAGTTAACAAACCTCAAGAGGGTGGACAAGGTACATTTTCGTTCATGGCTTGTTTTCCAACCAATAGATATAACCGTTTGACTGATTATACAGTCTTTACATGACCACAGGCAAGCATAAACTGCCTTACAGTGGTATCAAGAATGTTTGAGATAGAAGGAATTTGCGCCCGTATGCAACCGATCAACTTAAGAAGAGAGCTTATGTCATTTGTGGTGGCAACGCATGGGGATAGGAGTGGGAAATAAATGTTGCTAGTCTATTTCTTCAATATGTTCCTTACAGTAGTTGGGGTTCTGTTCCATCTTCTGACTAACTGTATACGTAACTGTAAACTTGAATACAGCACAGAATCTTGTAGGGACTTTGCACGACACACTAGCCTGGTTACCTTACTCAACGGGGTCGGCTTCGGGGTATCCGGCCGGCCAGAGCTTAATTGGCACCCGATAGGACTTTAGCTGTGGTTTCTAAGTTCCTCCTCCCGTAGTATGGAAAACACAGTGACTACTCTGGGGAGGACTAAAAAGGTCAACTTTACGTTCAATTTAAATGTGTTTTAATCATTCTTTACGACGGGTTTAGGTTGCTGAAAGGTAACGTCAAAACCGAAAATACGAATCCATCCTCACCTATCCGTCATCTTTACAAACATGTACGTCGTAATGATGTTTATTTAAAGAAGAAAAAGGGAAACTTCAATAATAATTTAAACGTGTTTAACAATTATTTACGATATATTTGGCTACTGAAAGGCTACTAAAAGGTAACGTGAAAACCGGAGCATAAGAATCCATCCGAAATACTACGTAAAGACGTGTGTGAGATGCGTAAAATCGTAAAATAGAAATATACGTTGACTTTAAGCTTGGTATAAGCATCCGTAAATACCGTTTTTTGTACCGTGATGCCCTTTTCCATCAATTCAGCGTCATGTGCTGTTTTCATCCACAGTTAATCGTAGCCGACCTAATCTAATTCAACATTAAGGGCTATCGATATATTTATCGTGAAGAGTTACTGATAGTTTTTACTCTACGTAGCGCGTTATTGTCATCCAGCGTTCAGCGTTAATGGGCAATTCTTCATTACGCCTAGACCATCATAGTCAAACGTCAGATAGCCCTCGGAGCGTCCGTTTGTCTTCATTTCCGCACTCATTAATGACACCTCATGAATGCAATGGAACAGCCCAGCTCGTTCCCAGAACCTGTACAAAATCGTAAGCAAAGCATGCCATGCTGCGCTGGGCACGAGATTGTGTCGCGATCAGTTATATTCAGTGATATCGAGGATGGCGGGGACAGCCCATTAATTGGCTTTCCTATGTTAACATATGGGAATTATGTCAGAACAAAGTGGTCAAAAGTCATGATATTAAACCAGAGTTTTAGACCTCGAAAAACAAACATTGGCAGGATAGTCCAACTTCCAAAAGTGTCCATTTAGAGCAAATTAAAAAAAGATATATCATACACACCGAAAGACTTCAGAATCTTTACATTTGGTTTCAGATACAACAGACTGAGACGGTTGCTAGACTTCAAGGTGTGCAGCTTCGAATAGAAAAGCCAACTTATTATTGACTTGGGCAAAGTGTTGGCGTGTTGGTATAGTTTTAGGTACAGGAACGGATCGGTAAACAGTTGCCCTCCTCATGCCTTTTACTCATTTCTTATTTTTCAGGGTGTCATTTTCCATTTAGGTACAATGGAAAAACCTACTATTCCTGTACCACCGCCGGCCATAACCGTCCCTGGTGTGCTTTAACCGCGGTCTACGACCGGAACAAATGGAAAAACTGTGACGCAAGTA
>NW_017804198.1:2002170-2003018 GCF_001625305.1 Branchiostoma belcheri
AAACCAAACTCCGTTGGTCTTGTAGCTTAAGAGATATCATTTCATCCAATATACAGTTATTTTCCTTGCAAATTATTCCCCGGCAGAGACCGTTGCTAGACTTCAAGGTGTGCAGCTTCGAATAGAAAAGCCAACTTATTATTGACTTGGGCAAAGTGTTGGCGTGTTGGTATAGTTTTAGGTGCAGGAACGGATCGATAAACAGTTGCCCTCCTCATGCCTTTTACTCATTTCTTATTTTTCAGGGTGTCATTTTCCATTTAGGTACAATGGAAAAACCTACTATTCCTGTACCACCGCCGGCCATAACCGTCCCTGGTGTGCTTTAACCGCGGTCTACGACCGGAACAAATGGAAAAACTGTGACGCAAGTAAGCTCATGATCACGATGAAATGTTTTCCTCTACAATTTGTCTTTCTGGGTTTGTGTGGGACGTGGCCAGAACGACCTGTGCATGCTTCTTCTCTCCATATAACTTCTTTTCATCCACACTTTATTCACCTGTTTGTCCTACATGTACTCATGTACTCACGATCGAATCTTTAATGTTTGTCCGGTCTGCTGTTGCCGTTTGAATATTTTGTGTTTACTCTCAGACTAACAAAGACCTTTTAATCCGTTGTAGGCGATTCGTCATCGTCAACTCAAGGTACTTTTTCGTTTACGGTTTATTTGTCTAGATAAAAGATGAGGGCCTGCATACCAATCTCAGTTAATTAAGCGCCATGTAGTGTTTTAATTCACCGTTAATCGTAGCCGACCCACTCTAATTCAACATTAAGCGTTATCGGTATATTTATCGTGAAGCGTTATTGGTGGTTTTTACTCTACGTAGCGCGTTATTGTC
>NW_017804198.1:2003700-2004774 GCF_001625305.1 Branchiostoma belcheri
CGTATAGTACGATTTCTTAACTTACAAATACCGTGGTATACTGTCTCAGGCGTTCTCGACATGCATTTCGCGTTGGGGTAGACGGGACTCGGTGACTCGGTGTATCTTCTGTTAATGGGCTGTAGATGGTGCAGGGTTTTTTTGTTTTA
Source organism: Branchiostoma belcheri (assembly GCF_001625305.1). Classification (NCBI taxonomy): domain Eukaryota; kingdom Metazoa; phylum Chordata; class Leptocardii; order Amphioxiformes; family Branchiostomatidae; genus Branchiostoma; species Branchiostoma belcheri. Next base: position 2,003,850 of record NW_017804198.1, read on the forward strand.
TTGTATATGTGTTTTGGGGCGTAAGATTATTTGTATTTCGTGTCTCGGACACCCGTTACTGTTGTTAGTGTGTGAAAATGGTCGCGCGGGTTGACCATTTGCGGTTACATCTTCGCCAATCAATCAGCACACTCGGCTCGGGGTCGCCGATGTTATCCTGGAGCTAGCTTGGGTGCCATCCCCTACCGCGAGTGAGCGATAATCTTTCGGCCAGGGAAAGCCACACGCCCCGCCGACCCTGATTTGCGCCCTGGCTCTCCTCGCTTCCGGATCTGGCCGGGTGTCTGTACAAAGCCTCTCGACCGCTGAGTCCCTGTGTTTTCGAACTTCGGTGGGGATTTCCGTGTTGTTTTCTGATTTTCATCATCCACTAAGATATACTTGAAGACCGAGCGTGATTTGAACTAGTGTGGGATAAGTGGGGAGGGATGGCAGCCGCGGGGGGAAGCGGTCGGCTTGATAAATTTTCGAGAGCAAGTTGATTTCCCACGCGGCCGTTTGTGTGGGTGTTTGTTTACATTATCGCTGGTCGCTGAGGGTCGGGCAGCCAGATTCGCCACGGGATGCCCCCTGTCCTTTCTATCTTTGGGCTCCAGTCGGCTAGAGGGGATTAGTGATTTCACAGATCATTTAGCCAATTACAAACATTTCGAAACTTTTCGAAAAAAAATGGTATTCGCGCGAATTCACTAGTTAATTTAAAGAACGGTCCCAACATGCACCCAACATTCTGCAACATACATTACAATACCCGGAGGTACAAAATCTACGATTTTCCTTGTTGTCATCTAGAATCTATTCTTAAGCGTTAATGGACAATTCTTCCTTACCCATAGACCATCATAGTCAAACGTCAGATAGCCCTCGGAGCGTTCGTTTGTCTTCATTTCCGCACTCATGAAAGACATCTCATGAATGCATTGCT
>NW_017804198.1:2004794-2017623 GCF_001625305.1 Branchiostoma belcheri
CCTACATGTACTCATGTACTCACGATCGAATCTTTAATGTTTGTCCGGTCTGCTGTTGCCGTTTGAATATTTTGTGTTTACTCTCAGACTAACAAAGACCTTTTAATCCGTTGTAGGCGATTCGTCATCGTCAACTCAAGGTACTTTTTCGTTTACGGTTTATTTGTCTAGATAAAAGATGAGGGCCTGCATACCAATCTCAGTTAATTAAGCGCCATGTAGTGTTTTAATTCACCGTTAATCGTAGCCGACCCACTCTAATTCAACATTAAGCGTTATCGGTATATTTATCGTGAAGCGTTATTGGTGGTTTTTACTCTACGTAGCGCGTTATTGTCATCTAGAATCCATTGTTCAGCGTTCATGGACAATTCTTCATTACGCATAGACATTCATAGTCAAACGTCAGATAGCCCCTGGAGCGTCCGTTTGTCTTCATTTCCGCACTCATGAAAGACATCTCATGAATGCAATGGAACAGCCCAGCTCGTTCCCAGAACCTGTACAAAATCGTAATCAAAGCATACCATGCTGCGCTGGGCACGAGACTGCCTCGCGACCAGTGATATCGAGGATGGCGGGAACAGCCCATTATATATTAATTGGTTTGGCTATGTTAACATATGGGAATTATGTCAGAACAAAGTGGTCAAAAGTCATGATATTAAACCTGAGTCTCAGACCTTGAAAAACACACATAAGCAGGAGCAGTCCAACCTCTAAAGTGCCCATTTAGACCAAATGAAAAACAAATCCTATACACCGAAAGCATGCGTGAATTCTGTCCGAACATTGAGACGTGACCCTTGACCTCTCAGGACACCTGATGACCGTATGAAAACCTATATCTTCTTCAGGGAACCAAACGCACACACGTGGCTGTACGTCTGGGTTTTTTTTTTCAACAAAATAAAACTACTACAACCCTTACTTATATTATCCAGCTCCTAAACAACAGCATTTCCCAAGAAAAGACGTCGACTTCAGAATCTTTACAGTTGGTTTCAGATACCATAGATTAAAACTGGGCCCTCTGTGCAAGTGTCTGATACTGACCTTAGCCCTGAAGAGTGTAACAAATATGGTGATTTTGGGGGTGAAAGTTGATTTTGGCTTCACACTCGAACCTTACTTTCGGGTATTTATGGGCGCCAAGTGTAATCCGCCCATCTGACCTAGATTTAGTGCTGTAACGTCCTGTGAGTCGATTTTCAACATCTCGCGGTGCCGTGGGCGACTACATAAATTTAGTACTAGATTGTCTTTATAATGTACTCGGGTATAGACAAGGCTTATATCTTTCTGCCAGAATTAGTCATTTCAGCTGGCTTTTTGCAATGGGATTATCCTACATGAAAATTCCCAATTTTGTGCATTAATTTTGGAGTGAAAAAAATTTTCCTGAAAACTTTACTAAATTAAAGAGGTTGAAGAAACCTAGTCTTCAATACTAGACTGTTTTGTAGGCTAAAAAAATAGTAGAGGAATGTAGCTTTCCAGGGGTATTGGCCGGCCATAGAGGGTCCAATTTGCCTGCACAGAGCAGATTGGACCCTCTATAGTCGGCCAATTTTCCTGGCCAGCTACATTCTTTTAGGCCGAGTTCTACTGTTTCTTTAGCCTGCAAAGAAGTCTGGTGGAGACTAGAAGAAACCAAACTCCGTTGGTCTTGTAGCTTAAGAGATATCATTTCATCCAATATACAGTTATTTTCCTTGCAAATTATTCCCCGGCAGAGACCGTTGCTAGACTTCAAGGTGTGCAGCTTCGAATAGAAAAGCCAACTTATTATTGACTTGGGCAAAGTGTTGGCGTGTTGGTATAGTTTTAGGTACAGGAACGGATCGGTAAACAGTTGCCCTCCTCATGCCTTTTACTCATTTCTTATTTTTCAGGGTGTCATTTTCCATTTAGGTACAATGGAAAAACCTACTATTCCTGTACCACCGCCGGCCATAACCGTCCCTGGTGTGCTTTAACCGCGGTCTACGACCGGAACAAATGGAAAAACTGTGACGCAAGTAAGCTCATGATCACGATGAAATATTTCCTTGTCTTCAAAATATGCCTTCAAAATGGTTATTGTTCGGTGTGGGGGGTGGCCAGAACGACGCAGACAGTATATGTTTTTCATCCCACCTGTTTGTCCTGCATGTACTTCTGTACTCACCACCGTACGTTAACCGTAACGTCAAGGACCTTCCCCCATGCAGACCCTCATAAATGTTGGCAAATATTTATACAATCTTTGCATGACTTTAAGCAAGCGTAAACTGCCTAACAGTTGGTGTCAAGAAGTCTGTATTGTTGAGATAGAAGCTTTAGAAAACGCCCGTATGCAGCCGAACAACGTTGGACGAACTTATCATTTGTGGTGGCGACGTGAGCAGGAGGGAGTGAGGGGGTAATATAGGGTTAATGGCCCGCTTTCCTTCGATGTATACGGTGTCATATTTCATGGTCGGTTCGAATAACTAACGAATAAACAACCGAGTCCGCGAAGTTTACAAGGTAGTTTATGAGCCAGTTATAGGAACTGTCAAAATCCAATGTCACATTTTAATCAATACATATAGACACTTTTTTGCTTCTTCAAAATGTATTTAAGCTTCATAGTCCAATTAAAATCGTTTTCTGTATTTGGGCCAACAAGTATAATTTGCTACAATGTTTTTCCAAAAGCTGTCTTGAACAATACTAGTGTGTAGGATTATTAAATTAGCCAATGTTTTAAATCATAATGTATTTTTAGCACCTCCACCTGTCAACCCCGTGTGTCTGGGTGACCTGACATGTCCAGCTAGACGTAAGTTGCTTTCGTTTTGATATTTGACTTCTCAGTGCACATTTACTTGGATATCATTGCAGGGATGTATTCCTTTAATCTACAAGCAGATCCTTTTTTGGTGGCTGCGAATTTAAGTATGGCTGCGAGTATCAAACTGGGCAGGCAGCGTCCATTGGGTAGCGAAATGGCAACAGTCTGGCCATTGGATACTGCCTGGCCAATTTGATTATGTCTATATCTATTGTGCTTTGTTTTCAAACAGCGGGTCAGTGTTCGGCGTGGGGCGATCCTCACTACATCACGTTTGACGGTCGCCGTCACGACTTCCAGGGAACGTGTAAGTACGTCCTGGTTCGTCACGCCGACTTCACGGTGGCAGCTCGTAACGTCCACCGCCGCGGGATGAGCCAGCGGGTGGCCTTCTGCGACCACGTGGAAGTAAACGTGCACAACTACGAGATACATCTCCGCAGCGGGGCGGGCAAGGAAGTACTGGTGAGTTGAAAACTACGTTACTCGATGTAACTGTGTGACCACACTGCCGTAGTAGGTAGGTCGCCGCACGGCCTTGGTGCAGTAGAATTTTTTTCTAGCAGGTTGTAACAGAACCAACCACCGACAAAGATCTAAGACAGCCGTTTCCGTAGCAAGCAAACAGAATGCAATGCGTTGAATCATCAGAGCTGAGAAAATCAATTTTGCTAACTTATATACTAGTACTCGATTGGCTCGTTTGTTTTATTCGTTCAATCATAGTATATACAGGATACCCTTGTCGTCATTATCAGTCACTGATAAAAGATAGTGGATGCTGCTGCTGCTGCTATTACTACAACAACAACAACAACAACAACAACAACTACTACTACTACTACTACTACGACTACTACTACTACTACTACTACTACTACTACTACTAGTAGTAGTACTAGTACTAGTACTACTTCTTCTACTACGTCTACTGCTTCGTCGGTATGGATGAAGAAAAAGGCATTAAAGCATGTTCGCGGATGTCTCATGATTTGAATTTTTCCCCAGGTGAACGGGTACCGCCGCAGCCTGCCTGTGTGCCTGGACCGGAAGGTCGCCATCTCCGTGAGCGGTAGATACGTGAAGATCCAGACGGACCAGTGTCTGTCTGTCCTGTACGACGGGAGACACAGCGTCATTATCAGGCTTCCTACGACGTACAAGGGCAAGGTACGGCCATATCATAGCAAGACCATTAATGTCCTCGATCATAGATTAGATTCTGTAAGACGGAAGCTATTTAGTAAGGGACATTTCTGTTGAACTGCCTTGATGTTTAGCTTAACATTGACTAACATTCTAGCTTCTTCACTTCCGTCTTATAGATTAGCGGAATGTGCGGAAACTATAACGGCCAATCGAACGACGATAACCTCATGCCGACAGGACAGGTCGCCTCTACCTCCCTTCTGTACGGCAACAGCTGGATCGCCCCTGATGATGACACGTATGTGATCATGTTTGAAACTTCCTTTAACCCTCTCCTCCTGCTACTGTGGCATCGAGTGGCGTAATGGTCAGATAGTGGGGTCGTGTGGCGTAGCGGCAGCGTTCTCGACTCTGAACCAGAGGCCCCTGGTTCGAGTCCTGACATGCCACCGATCTTGTGCGCTTGGGAAAGGCACTTTACACGACTTTCCTCACTTCGCTCAGGTGTAAATGAGTATTGTACTGTCCCTGTGTTGGTGGCGGCATTCATATAAGTTGAAAAAACTTGAGTGTGCCGTCACCACGTCTTGTGATTACATGTTTCGGAATATAAAAAGAAATAATGGTCAGAGCCTTCGCCTCGGAACCAAGAGGTTCCGGGTTTGATCCCCTAACATGACCGATGTTGTGCTTTTTTGGAAATGCACCATACACGACTTCCCTCCCTGTACGGTGGACTGACGCCCACCATGCCTTTCGGCTAAGTATTGCTGATAGTGTGTCCTGGTGAGGACACAGAGCGATTTAGTGCCAATATGCCAAGCTCTGCACATTTGCTACTAAGAACCGTACTTTTTTTATTTAGTGTCAAACTGATACTTTAGCAGGATGAAGGTAAAAACACAGCTAGTGTTCAGCCTACCATTGGCCCTCTTCAGGGAACCCGTTATCTTCTCTTGCACGTGACTTTATGGAGGATTGGCGTCAGTAATGGGTCAGAGGTGACCAGAAGTCTATACCACCCCCCGTCTGAGGATAATTTCGACATGATTTTAAGCCTTAGAATTGTTCTCACTGCCTGCCAAATTAGCAAGTACTACCGTTATTGCCAAAAGAGGCATGAAATATGATCTTGAATGTTTTGGACCCTGCAGTTTGACATTTTCAGGGATGTTTTCTGACAGGTGCCCCGATACACGACCTCAGGACAACTTTGACTCCAACGACATCACGGCTTCAGACAGACAGCTGTACGGGCGACCTGATAAGTGCGGCCTTCTTCAGCTACGAACTGGACCATTCGGGGTAAGTGCATTGGATCGTCTTAAGTTGTCACTAAAGGAAAATTTGGCAGATGTTAGAGGGGGTGTTTTTTTATTGAAACAACAAAGTACAAGACATGGTACAAGACACAGAGGTGGAAACTCTAGCCGAAGCTAATATTAATCACACCCCTGACATAGAATACAAATTACAAGTATGAAAATGACAAAACAACAAATGAGCGTTCGTATATACAAGACTAACGGCAATATAAATCATTAGGCAACTGTAAATCGTTGGGTATTAAGTATAAAGGTTTGAGTAAGAATCAGAATTTTTTTTTACTTCAAGACGTAAAAGGGGCGAACCCCTCAGTAAAAGATTAATACTAGCTTGGTTAGACAAGTTGCACAAGTCAAAAGTAGAGCCTACTAGGCTCTGTAGGTTGCTGAGAACATGTGCCGAGAAGGGCAACTCTATGCAAGTTGTGTACAGGGCAGTGAAAAAGGAAATGTACAATGTCTTCGAATCTAGACCCACAGGTACAGGCAGAACTAAGAACTAAATTACGTTGTACATACACAAAACCATGATTTATCCAGAACTATGGTAAGTCATGGTGCTGGATAGTCAAATAAGTCAAATCTACGTTCTTGGATACTATCCAGAACCTACCCCTAACCTACCCCTTACCCATTCAGGTATAAAGTATACTAGACTTGATAGGCACGATTTTGGATCCGATACAGTAAATGCTTACTTCATTGATACTATTTCGTAATACTATTTGGTAGGCCTCACTCCTGAGGTGTCGCCAAAACATTATTCGGTTATTTTGAATATTCTTCTTCTGTCGGCTGCTAGACGCAGCCGAGTTTTTTTCCAGTCCGTTCTATTTCCGGCAAGGTTGGCAATCTGGTTTAATTTGATTGAAGATAATCCTTGCAGTCTCTTTTGAATCAAAGATGTCCAAATGCGTCCTTTCCAGGCTTGTATCTCGGTGCTGAACCCGGCGACGTATTTCGGGTCCTGCCTGTTCGACATGGCTGCTGACCGCGGGGATGAGGACATGTTGTGTGAGAATCTGGAGGCGTACAGCGACGACTGCACAGCGAAGGGGGGGAAGCCCGGGAGGTGGAGGACTGCAAACCGCTGTCGTAAGTACATTTCGGCCCGCAAGCCCTTTTCCGTAGAGCGTAATCGGCCGTTTTAATTCTACGTACAGCGTAGACGGACCGCTCTAATATTTTTGCGTAGAGCGTATTCGCCGTTTTGATTCTACGTAATGCGTTGTGGGCCACTTGGAATTTATCGTAAAGCGTAATCGAGAGGTTTCCGAATTCAGCGTAGAGCGTTGTCGGGACCCCCCTTGCAGGCCCTTGACAGGGAAATAAGATTTGAGAATAGAGAAACTTTAGCTTTAAAGACAGCAACCGGGCTGTGCAATAAATGTAAATCAATCACAGCACAAAAAGCGCTATGAATCCTGCTTGAAATCTGCTTTAAGTTGACGGGTTTTCCTTATTTACATATTTATACACCTCATATACGTGTACGTTAAGATGGAAATTCCCTGATTTTTTAGTAGTAGGTGCAGTTAGATCTTTGTTATTCGGTTGAATTTTAACAGCTTAAAGGTGTCATAAATACTACTCAAAACATTGAATTGTGTCTAAAGTCACCATTAATATTGTCCTTTGTCCTTTTTGTTAATGTAATCGTCTTCCTCAGGTTGACAAAGTGAGTCTTGCCAGTGTTATCTTCATCATCTTTATTCTGTTTCTATTATTTCGCCTGGCCGTGCCCTGCGCACAGCCGCTGTGGCTATAAATGTAACGTTATTGGAATAAGATATCACAAAATACCAACGACACCCCAACGTCAAACCTATATATCAGTATTGTCTTCATCATTGAATCACTCATCTCATAATGTTTCTATCATGTTGCAGCGATGCCGTGCCCTGCTCACAGCCACTACAACCGCTGTGGCTCTGAACGTAACGTTATTAGGAAGGGGTACTAAAAATACTAACGACAACCCAAAGTCAATATCCTTATGATTGAATCGCTCTTTTATTCTGTTTCTATCATTTTGCAGCGATGCCGTGCCCTGCTCACAGCCACTACGACCCGTGCGGCTCTGCCTGCCCGCTGACATGTACGGAGCCCAACCCGCGGGCCTGCGTCAGGATATGTGTGGAGTCGTGTGTGTGTGACCAGGGCTACATCCTCAGCGGGTCCGTCTGTGTACCCAGAAGCAGCTGTGGGTGCTCCAGCAACGGGAACTATTACCAGGTTTGCTGGTCATCAACTTTTGTTTGTTTGTTTGTTTGTTTGTTATCTTGTTTGTTTGTTTGTTTGTTTGTTTGTTTGTTGGAGTCTTTGCACATTCATGGAATTCTCAAATCCACATACTGGATGCTTGCCATTGAGGTCATGAGGGAAGAAGCTAAGTATTTTTTTAAACAACTTAACTCCTTACGATTGATTTTATGCATTTGATTTCAGAAAAACGAAGTGTGGAGATCTGGGAACCAAATCTGTAAGTGTACCAACGGTAGGATCACCTGTGAGGCCGAACCAAGTGAGTTATTTTAATATTGCAACTGTCACTTCAAACAAAATTTGAAATATTTTCATTGTTATAAAAATTCGCTTACATATAGTTATAATTAGTTGCCTCTAAAACTCACATTATCAGACACATGACATGAATATTTTCTTTCCTTTTTCTAAAGGTGGAACCATACCTACTGAAATAGGAGGTAAGTTCTATTTTACATGCTGCATATTACCTTTGCACATAATTAAAGACTAAAAGTCATTTCTTATGACCATCGAATAAATCGTCGACTGAAACAGCAAACACAAAGATTGGGTGGACTGGGCCTTAATACTCGTATCTCGTTCCCAGGGTTATGTCAAGCGGTCGACCCTATTGGTCGGGGTTTCACCCCACCATCATTTTGTGAGGTCATTATTCACCACTTGTGAGGTTATGGCGTCACAACCAATATTAAGCGAGGGCTTCTGATCTGGTCGACGTCTTCTGACTATATGATAATGCCTGTTTTTTGTCCTCTCTTATTACCTACGGGGAAGGAAACATCCTTCCGCGGAAGGGTTTTGTGAGAGATTTAGCTTGTCATGTTCGCATCTGTTTCTCGCGTTTGGGTGGACGGATTTTTTTGGGACTCGGTGTATGTTTTGCTATTGGGCTGTAAATGATGCACATTCTTTTGTTTTTATTGTATATGTGTTTTCGGGCGTGAAAATGGTGCCTTTTGGTGGCCCCAGAACACCCCTTTGAGCGTGAAAATGGTCGCGACCGTTGACCTTTGGGGTACCGGTGTTTAAGCTATTCTCGAACTGGTCCACGTATATGACCCCTCGCAAAGAGGGGTGTCCGGTCTCGATAAATTCTTTGTTTGAACCCCTAGTCCTGCGGCGCGCAACAATTGTTGTTGTGCACATGCATCTTCTCTAACACATAAAATTTCAAAACCATCAACTATACATAACAAATCACATATAAAAATATACAATAAAAAGCCCGGAGGTATAAAATGTCAGATTTTACTTGTTATATATTTTTCGGAAATACTTATACATTGATACGCTTTCTGTTGTGAATATGCTCTTTTTTTATATATTTTATCTAGGTACGAGTTGGGACACGTGTCCAGGGTCCCTTTCTTTCGTCACCATCGGCTGGAGCGGCGTGTGGGGCGTGAACTCCCGCGGCGTGGTGTTCTACCGGGTCGGCACGGCCGGGAAGGAGGGTCACTTCGGGAAGGAGTGGAAGCAGATAGACGGGAACCTAGCCCAGATCAGTTCCGGCAAGGGCATCGTCTGGGGGGGTCAACTCAAGAGGCAAAAATATATGTGCGAACCGGTATGTTATGTCTCCAATACTACTCTCCAATCAGAGGTTGATGGTGGAAGATCGTTGCTTTTTATATATGGCCCGTTTTTTTGTCGCTACCACCATTGCGAAAAAAAGGGCCATATATAAAAAGCAAACGATCTTCCACCATCAACCTCTGCTTGGAGAGTAGCCAATACTGTCCTATTCTGTCAGACCTAGTCTTTTTGTTCTTATTCTGTCGGCTCCTAGTTGCAGTCGACTGTGCTTTTTTTTCAGTCCAGTCAGACTTATTAGTATATAAGTATAATAAACTTCATGAATCAAGCGTAAAACATAAGCCTTTTGCCTAATAGTTGAATATCAGTATCTTAAAGCCTATGAATCAAAGATAAACGTAACTTTTTTATCATATTTTCCATCTTGACCGCACAGAAATCCAGGCAATGTAATACATTTTGATGTAATCGCATCCTAAATCGGAGCTTCTCCGAGCTGAAAGCAGATGTCACACATTCACGACTTTGGCCTCTCAGAACTTTTAAGTTATAGCTATGGAGTTAAAACTCAATAGCTATTACTATGAGTCTCTTTAACTCGTAATGCCAGCATTGCGTAGAACCGAGATGAAAATGCAGTTCTTCATGATAGATATATAAAGGAATGCTTAGTTATTAGAAAAAATTCCGAAACTTGTGATTAGCCCACTCGATTTTAACACTTTATCAAAGACTTGTGCTATCCCATATTATTTGAATAATTATGATATAGATTTTGTTAGTTTTTTATTCGACATTAGGTCTTGTTCAACACATTTCATTGTTTGTTACTCTCTTTATGTAGTTTGCCATACATTGTACCATGTGCAATTGTCGTGCAATAAAGTTCTTCTTATTATTATTATGTACAGGCATCACGGATAAGGTATGGTACGGCAAGGTATGGAGGCTGGTGACAGGACAGCCGCTGAGGTCGGTGTGCGTCAGTTCCTCCAGCAACTTCGTCTGGGGCGTCAGCACGACTGGCACCGTCTGGAGAAGGACTGGGATAACAACCAGCAACCTCATTGGTAGGGAGGCTATCACGTGGTTTTGACGTTACACAGTGTCCGCCATGTTGGTGGGTTTACTGTTTGGCTACCAATTCTCTATTGGTTACGTTGTTAAGTACTTGGGAGAATGTTAAAGACTCCTCTCTAGGGCGTCAGCACGACTGGCACCGTCTGGAGGAGGACGGGGATAACAACCGGCAACCTCATTGGTAGGGAGGGTGTCACGTGATTGTGACGTAATTGAGTGTCCGCCATGTTGGTGGGTTAACCTTTATTACGGTGAAGTACCCGTTTGGTTTACCGATTATCTTTTGGTTATGAGGTAAGATTCTTGCAAATTCATTTATAAAAGTGCCGACACGATCGGTCGCCATCTTGGATCTATTCACCCCACCAACATGGCGGCCAATGGTGTCGGTATATTGAGGTTATTGACTCCTTATTCATCGGCTATTGCGTGATAGAATTTAGTCTAATGCTGATGTCACATTTCCTAACCGGGGCCCGGCCGGGCTGTTTCGATTAACGAAAATCAACAATTGATATCAATAATAAAACCAATAATAGTTCCCTTTTTTTCAACTTTTTGTGCTTTGTTGTCTTTTATACCATACTTTTCGTTCCATAAGACTGCCCGGCCGGGCCCCGATTTGGAAGTGTGACCTCAGCATAATGAACTGCCTTTCACTTACAGGGACGGGTTGGCAGCAGGTACCCGGCGGATCGGCCATACGAGGCGGCCTGTCGCACGTGTCGATCGGGTACTGTGGCGTGTGGGGAGTGACCTCTAGCGGCGTGATCTGGCACCGCAGCGGGACGTACGGCGGGAAGGGCTCGGCGGGAACAGGCTGGGTCCAAGTCACGGGGTATCAGCTGGTCAGCATCAGCGTGGGTTACAACGTGGTGTGGGGAGTGAGCACCATTGGACAGGTCTTCATCAGGATCGGTAAAAACTTAATCATATATATCTTCAATGGTAAAAGTGTGGTATTCTTTCTTTGACTTCTATAATGCATAACCGCAAATTCATTAGTAATATAAAAAATAATAACTTTATTGCACAACAGTTGTACATGGTACAAAGTATGGCAAAACTTATCTATAAACTTAACTATGGACTAAATTAAACTAACTAATACAGGAGTTTGTGGCTGATATAGGATGTGAATGAACTTTTACAATATTGGAGGAATTTCTTATGTCTAGACATTGTTTGATATACATTCCTATATCTACCATACATGAGTTATCACAGGTCATTATTATCTTAAATTTGCTACTTAAATCCATCGATGTAAATTCTGGTACATATAACGATAGTTTCGTATTTAATGAATTGCGTACATCAACATACTTAGGACATTTCATCAAAAAGTGATACTCATTCTCAACTAGTTCCCTGACAACATTCTCCAACGTTGTTGTTTTCCTGTAACACAAATATTGCAACATCTGATAGATATTACATAATGACAACATACGAAGGAACCCCTGACAACGTTTGATGGTAGCAGAAAGTGCAGTTTTGAGAATTGCATCAATGTTTTTTTTTCGCGTAGCACACATGTTGCAACAGCAGATAGATTCTCTATAGACCATACAAAACGTTAGACGTGTTATGTTATTTCCGTCCACTCAGGGATAATGGCCCAGACACCGCAGGGAACAGCCTGGCGATTGGTCGGAGGAAGCCTTACCCAGATCTACGTCAGTTCGTCGTCCAATCGCGTGTGGGGATGCGGGCTGAGTCATCACATCTACCTCCGTGTGGGAATCAGCTGGAGCTCCGGTCGTGAGGACGTTCCCGGTACGAATCGTTTATCAGATATTCTAGATTAAGAAGCTGTTCTTGAAAACGTCATCTCTCATAAAATGCCAATTAGTCTTTTTAAAACTGAACAAGAAAGCAGACATTTAAAACTTCCGAGTAGTATTTTGAATTTTGTGACCTGCAAGTTTGCCCCATTTTCTGTGTCCATGTGTTGTCAACCTATAGCTACTCTGTTCTGGCAGGCACACAAACGAACCCGTAGCTCAGCCACCCAAAGCAATACTTCCGTGCAGTCTTGGAGTTAGTTCAAAGATTAGTCTTTATTTCATAATGTTTCCAATGAGATGTACTGATATCTAAGTCTCACCACATGTACTGCTTGGTAATTACGCACTTCGTATTGTCATTTTCTGATGGTTAAATCTTACTTTCAGTAGCCCACCTGTCACTCCAAGGCGGACATCCATGTGCTAGTGGACGGGTCCAAGAGCGTGCAGCAGCGTAACTTCCCGTCAGTACGGCAGTTCATCCTGAAGCTTGCGGCGGGGTTCGAGATCGGACCCAGCAAGGCCAGGATCGGCGTGTACCAGTTCGCTAAGGACATACAGACGGAGTTCAAGATGAACCAGTACAACAGCAGAGCGGTGCGTATGTTTTTGACGTCATTTAGTCGTAGAAAATAAGCAGATTTGAGTAAAAGAGCGAGACTGTTCATTGCAACAGATACAGGTTGATTTGTTCTCACCTAGAGCTTGTGACCAGTGACTCTTACACCTGGATGCCAAAACTAGTATCGGGCCGTTAGCCGTTTTCCTTCGGCAGCCGAGAGCCCTTTGCCCGCCTGCCTAAATTAGTGCTACGGGGGAGTTGAGCCCGAGGGGTTTGTCCGGCCCTTAACTATCGTAGGGCC
>NW_017804198.1:2017643-2017914 GCF_001625305.1 Branchiostoma belcheri
CGGACATCCATGTGCTAGTGGACGGGTCCAAGAGCGTGCAGCAGCGTAACTTCCCGTCAGTACGGCAGTTCATCCTGAAGCTTGCGGCGGGGTTCGAGATCGGACCCAGCAAGGCCAGGATCGGCGTGTACCAGTTCGCTAAGGACATACAGACGGAGTTCAAGATGAACCAGTACAACAGCAGAGCGGTGCGTATGTTTTTGACGTCATTTAGTCGTAGAAAATAAGCAGATTTGAGTAAAAGAGCGAGACTGTTCATTGCAACAGATAC
>NW_017804198.1:2018099-2106857 GCF_001625305.1 Branchiostoma belcheri
CCCCCCAGGCTAGACTCCCCCGTAGCGGTAATTTACACCAGCGGGCGAAGGGCTCTTGCGGCCCGGAAAACGAGTTCTGGATTCTAGGGTAGTCACTCTGGTCTACTTCAGTTGACTGACCCAATGACTCGTCACGTGGCTTCTCTGACCCAGTATTGACGTCACACTTCCGAGAAGTCACGTGACAAGTCTGACTGGGCTAGTCTATCGTAGAAGCTCTAGGTGAGAACATTTCTTTGTGTTGGAACAAAAGTTTTAACTTTAAACTGTGGTGATATGGCTATATGATGATTCAACGGTATTCTTTCCATCTCCACACAGGCATTGCTGGAAGCTATCAGGAAGATTGAGTACATGAATGCATTGTACACCAGGACTGGACAGTCTCTGAAGGCGGTCTACAATGAGTTCACCACGGCCAACGGTGCTCGAGATGATGCTGAAAAGGTAAATAAGACTTTTATCTATTTTTGGCGAAGTTTTTTTCAGTACTCACAATATATTGTCTGCCTTTCTTTTAAGGAAACTAAACACACAGGTGTCAAACAACCCACAACAAACATCAAACAATGATGAAAGAAGAATATGATATGAAGATGATTTCCTTTCATTTACCAATGATTGTTCTGTACTAACATGGCACAAATATTATTTTGAAGATTATCATCTTAGTGACAGACGGGAAGGCCACCGATCAAGTGAGAGAGCCTGCTCAGTACGTCAAGAACAAGGGCGCTCACGTGTTCACTGTGGGCGTGGCCAAGTACAAAATGAGCGAACTTCAGGTGAGGATAGGCTTTAAAGTTGCGAGTTATTTATCTACATGTATATTTGTTCCAGGCCATGTATTCTATCTTGACATGTTGAAGCTAGCGGCCACGAAATTGAGAAGTCACGGGCCAAAGTTCGATTCCTTGCATTCGTGGCAAGACGTTGTGCCCTTGGGAAAGGCACTTTACACTTTCCTCACTCCACCCAGCTGTACATGACCTGACTTCGGTTGGAAAGGTACAAGTTGGTGAAAGAAGAGTGATAGGTCTCGCCTTCCTATATACCGTACCCTAGACGCAGTGGACTAACAAACAAATGCCCCTATACGGCCTGAAAAAGGCTATTGGACCTATCTGTACTTTTAAAACATAATTAGTTACATAACAGCTACCATAACTTCACCATTTTCTTTTCTTCTATGTCGATGCGTGCTTTAAACTAAGACAACATAAGTCAGAGTTGTCATATCTTATAGCTCATCGCGTCTAATAACGACTACGTGGCGACTGCTGATGATTTTGAGGACTTGGACCGGATCAGAGACAAAGTGCTAGAAGTCGTCTGTAACGGTAGTACTAAAGATCCATTTAAACAGTCAGAGGTGTTTCCCAACGTTCTGTACTAAGGCCTAGGGGTACCGGTGTTTGTGGTTGGCTTACAGGGAGGTGGTAAGATAGAGATGGCATAATATATATAACATCTGCGTCCATAATATCACCAGGGTCCATAATATCGCCACCTTGAGAAATAGTGTGCTTAAAGATATTTTAACTGCAACATACTTTTGCTATGCACTCCTGCACACCTCAAATGGACATACCTAGGATATGTTGCAGTAAAAAATATCTTAAAGCACACTATTTCTCAAGGTGGCAATATTATGGACCCTGGTGATATTATGCACACAGATGTTATATATACAGCCAGTGTGAAGCTGTCTAATTCTGTGTTCTGTGGTAGTGGTGTATGTATTTCTTACTGTCTCTGTAAAACTGGAAATGGGTTACTGTCCCGCCTAGAGGTGTATGATGCGATGGTGATAGGCCTGCTCAATTCCTATAACCACCGAATAAACCATCATTAATACCAAATTTGGACAGCTACTTCGTCAATCCCTTCAATTGGCTATATCAAATTTGTCATGACGTTTTTAGTAAGGTAAGGCTGGCAGTGCCATACATGTGTATGATATGGTGACCAGCTCCTCAGCACCAAAGAACCCTCGATGTGAAAGCAAATGCAGGTTGTAGCTATATATAGGTTCCACTGTACTGATTCAGAAGCTCTCTCCAGGATGTCACCATGTACATTCGCAAAGCAGTGGCCAACGTTACTGACAATAAAAACGTGAAATGCAGCGTGGCAAAGGCCTACAGAAGTGTCTACTGAAATTTTTCTAAAGAAACAGTAGCGCCGTCTCTGTACCATTTCATTTTGGTATGATTATCACTTTTGCACTACCTATGGCTGTGTTGGGGTGGCCATACATGTATGCGGGGTGTTAGTTTGGTGTACTTTCAATTCTTGTCTCAATGTTTGTCTACAATGTATATATACGAATACACTTTACTGTCACTAGTATGAGGGACAGCAGGGTAGACACCTTGTCATGCAGAGAGATATCCTTATTTTGTTAACCTTACCAGGAGAAGGAGGAGGCGGCGGAGGTGGTGGAGGAGGAGGGGGAGGAGGAGGAAAAGGAGGCAGAACACACTTCACAGTCTACAATGAAGCGAAGACGTACTCCGAGGCCCAGAAGCGGTGTAAACAGGACGGCGGTAGCCTGGCTGACCTGAAAACAGCTGAAATCTCCGCCGTGGTCGTCAAGACGGTGGACAGTAGCAAGAACTACTGGATCGGACTAAACGATCTTGGGGTACGTGGTCATTAGGACAGAGCTATGCATGTACATACAGAAGTACTAACATTTGTTGTGGCAAGTGGAACGACCTGGCCTGCAACTCAAAACAGTACTTCATCTGTCAAACAGGTAGGCCCTTTTTTCTAATCTCCAGGCAACAACAGGGTGTTCAGCCTTTTAACTTTTCGATTGTCAGCAGATCTAGATGGTTAATGGACACTCCTCTGGCCAATGGATATTGCCTTGCCACCGTATGATCTTTCTGATTGGAGATTACTTTTACCATTGTGATGCTTATGGGAGGAGTAGGGCATATAGCTGCAAGATTGTTACAACTAACATGTGCGACCAACATAAGAAAGACTTGGAATATAGGGTAGGGTTCTTGCAACACTAACTTGAAAGTATTTACCTAGTTGACGTTTTTACCCTCCATAGAGCTGGAATAGACTATACTACTGCTGCAATACTACTATATACTACTGACTATACATTGCCGCAAGGTGGCTCTTCTGTCTCCCCCCTCTGCCCCCCGGCTCTGTTCATACCTGCAAGCAGTAGATCTAGATGCCCTAGAGAAAATTTAAAAGACTGCAATGTCATATTTCTTATTCAATATTCAAATTCTCATCCAGACATAGATGTGGTTGGTAGACGTTAGTGCTTTATAGTCTACGTCCTCTGATATATTATTTTTTAACTCCATTTTTTCATTATCTTTCAGGAGACAGAGTGACTAGTGGATGCACGGGTTCTCCACGTAAGTCTATATCATCGAATAGTAAGACAATGAGATCACGAATGTCTGACTTTTACCAAGTTAGTTATGTTAAAAAACCTTCTTGTTCACCTCTACAACTTCAGAAGCCTATTTACATTTCTGAATTTGGATACACAAAAACTCATCTTCGATGTACAGGTGACAAGGGCAGACGTAACATCGGAGCGGAAGTAGAGAACGGCCTGCAGTACCTGAAGCGGACGGCGGGGGAGCTGATGGACGAACTGGAAGGACGGAAGAACCTGGGCCTGGGAACCCTACAGACGGAAACTGGGGAGGACGCCGCCATGCGTCTGAGAGAGGTGGGATTTCTCGATTGCAACATAGCAATTGACTAAAAATGATGAGGATGCCCCCTCTATCATGAAAGTTAATCTGTGTTGGTATATACATGTTTAAAGTTAAAACCTTTGATCCAACACAAAAAAGTTCTCTCACCTAGAGCTTTCGACCAGTCACTCTGGTCTTCCTCAGTCAACTGACCCAGTGGGGCTTGTCACGTGGCTTCTTTGAAGTGTGACGTCAACACTGGGTCAAAGGTATCTGGTAGACGATGTCGGCCCCCGTCGCGGTTCAATGAAGGGTGATGGGCCCTGATGTAAATAGCCTCTTTCACCCCTCTCAGGAAGTAGTCTTGTCCAGTGTCCAATATTGGACGTCCCCTCTATAAGTCGAATCCATGTACGTTATGTACATACTTGTATTTGTTTACAACTCGCATTTGAAGTATAATCGTGACATATCTATTTAAACTAGTGTAAACCATGTTCATGTACTGTAAACCATGTAATAAAACAGTAACGAATCGCATGTGTTAAACTATCACCAGATGGACATTATATTGAAATGAAATACCTTATTGTACATTCATGCCACGACGGGCTAGGTACAGGTCAAGATTTAACAGACACATAACAGGCGTATGTAGAATAGTGGAGACAAAAGATACACTACTTGACTTAGACATACATACATAGGGAGCATACAAGGATGCTATACTAGGCTAGTACAAAGTGTTCTAGTTACGTATACTGAGCTAATACAGAGTGGTCAACTTCTTCTCGCTTTTTTGTACAATGGAAAATGGGGGAACAGATCATGTTTGTGATACAAAATCTAAAATGATCTAAAATAAAGTGTTGTTCATCTTCTATTTTATTCATGTTACAGTATTGACAGAGTCTATTCTGGACTATATTGTACCTATGAAAGCTGACGCTGAATATAACTATCTATCCCTCGTCTATATAGATGTTGGATTCCATGTCCGAGCTGACGACCGACGCTATCGACGATGGGGAGGAATCCACCCGGGAGGTGTCACTCGTCCTGGACGAGATCGACCAACAACTTCAGCACATCCGGGACCTGTCCGACATCCGGGACACCTCCAACATCCAGGCAGAAGGGCTGGAGGAAATTCCGGATCTTCCGGAGCCTGACGGGTTTGAGGAAATACGGGAATTTCCGGATCCAGAAGGGCTGGAAGATTTCCAGGATCTTCCGGAATCCGAAGGGCTGGAGAAATTCCAGGATCTTCCGAAGTCCGAAGGGCTGGAAGAATTCCAGGATCTTCCGGAATCTGACGGTCTGGAAGACGTCCAGGATCTTGCGGAATCCGAAGGGCTGGAAGAATTCCAGGATCTTCCGGAATCTGACGGTCTGGAAGAATTCCAGGATATTTCGGAGCCTGACGGGCTGGAAGAATTCCAGGATCTTCCGGAGTCCGAAGGGCTTGAAGATTTCCAGGATCTTCCGGAATCTGATGGTCTGGAAGAATCCCAGGATCTTCCGGAGCCTGACGGGCTAGAGGAAATCCGGAATCTTCCGGAGCCCGACGGGATGGAAGAATTCCAGGAACTTCCGGAGCCTGACGGGCTGGAAGAAATCCGGAACCTTCTGGAGTCTGACGGACTGGAAGAATTCCAGGATCTTCCGGAGCCTGACGGGCTAGAGGAAATCCGGAATCTTCCGGAGCCCGACGGGCTGGAAGAATTCCAGGAACTTCCGGAGCCTGACGGGCTGGAAGAAGTAGCGGAAGTGCTGAAAGAGTTCGAGGACATGATTGACGGATAGTAATCACGTGACTTCCATTCCGCCAATCGTCTTTACGTAGTGTATACGTAGCTTATTTGCTTTAAGCCTTATTTTGCTTGGCCAGCAAAGTAAGCTTTATGCAACTAGAATGTTAAAAGAAAGGCTTTTATATCAGTCCGCTAGCTAAAGTAGAATTTTCAATGCTAATTTTAGATTTAATTCAATGCTGTTTGGCAGAGAATCTTTTATATGGTGTCTACTTTTAAAATTTCATCCAACACTGCTGACGCTAAAGAATCAGGCAAGTTACACATATTAGACAACTACTTCTCTGCATAGAGTAGCCATTTGGTACTTTTATTTGGTACCTGGCCAACTAAAATTTTACCTGCAATAAACTGTTGTTCAGAAAGATAGAATTATGGTTAATGTATTAGATACTTCATGGCGTAATAAAAGTACAATTTGCTAATATGACATGCATGTATGTTATACATAGTGATTGGAGATTAAGGAAATCTTTAGCTTTAGATTAGATTAAGGAAATATTAGTATCTTTAGATATTAGCATAGCTTACTTTGTTTTGGGACTAGCTCTTTGGTGCCACTGCACTTATATAGACATATAGACATATGTAGTTATTATAAACTGAACGCCATGCATAGAAATGCATCAATGCTGCCTGTAGAAGAAAGAGATTGTACTGATTGTGAGTTGGTAGAATGACTGAACATTGTTCAAACAAGCGCGAGAAAAATGCAAATAAAAATGGTAATGGGATATTTATTGTCGTTGTATATTTTGAAGGACGAATTAGCAGTTAGCAAAATATCTTACCGACTCTCCCCTCGCTTAAAATAGTTTAAAAGGGGCAGGGGAAAAGGCTCGAATCCCGCGTCCCTTTTTCAGCCTCTCTTAGGACCCCTTCACGCTTGTCCTGCTAAGCGCAGCAATTGTTGTTCTGCATTTACAGTACCATCTATATAGCACCCTGTGGTGATTTGGGGGTATTTCTCGTGCAACGCATCACACCGCAGCGAAACGCAACGAATGCGGAAGTAACTATGCCACTGCAGGGCAAAAAAATTGAGGGTCTATGATCTAATTAAGACATGAAATTATTTAAAAAATACTGTGCCAGGAATGCCAACAGGACAAGGGTTTTAAGATTGTTTTAGTCCTAATTGCTTCCGGCAAACCATTAAGTGAGATGGTCCTTGATGTGAGTTGGGGTTCGGGGTTTCCGTCGAATTTTCCTCTTTGTGGTTAGATGAGAAAACATTACACTGCATGAAATCTTATCTTTAAGGTATCCCCATACCAAATTTCAGGTCATTTGGTTTTATTACCAGGGCTCCAGATCCCAAAATGTATATTTTTGTCCGAAAATAGCACAAAAAAATGAAAATAAAACAATTTTTCCAAAAAAAAAATCGCCTGGGGGTATTTGCCTACTCTACCTTCATGCCAAATTTCATGTCATTTGGCTCAAAAATGAAAAAATTGAATCCATTTAATGTAATGGCAGAAGAACAAGAAGAAGAAGAAGAAACATGAGGAAAAACAATATGACTTCACCACATAGTGGTGAAGCCATAAAAACAGTATTTCAAATAATAACTGCTATTTATTATGTGGACTTTGGGTTTTGTTATTACTCCTGCCGAGGGAGTAATAAGACAGCCGAGCCGAGCTTTTCCGTGACGTCGTCTGTTGTTTTCGCTGCGTCTGTTTGTCTGTTTGTGTTTCCGTTCCACATGCTAGTCACGTCGTGGAGACTGACAGGAAGTTAGGTAAAAGGTCCCAGAAAGGCTCCAGAAAAAGTTATCTCATTTCCTATCTTCAATTTACAGCTATATGCTATATCTGTTGTTTTATGTGAGCCCTTGTGAACACCCATAGACAGAATCAGCAAGATATTCCCAATCGGAAATTCACAATCCACGTATCCAAGAACGCAGATTTGCCCCAGGCACGGTTCTGTACCCGCACCACTGCAGGAAATGCCCGCCGCTCTGATGCGCCGAGCCCGGCTGCTGTCTGGACTAAAGACTAAATTGTGGCTGTCAAGACGTTCAAAAATAAAATATTATCGCTTTCAGAACCGTGCTTATCTGGCTCTATGCCTGAATGAGTTAGGTTAGGATCAGACACGTATCCAAGAACGTAGATTTGCCGCAGGCATGGTTCTGGATAGTCTTTATCGTATCCAGGACCCTGCCTATCTAGTTCTATGCCTGAAAGAGGTAGGTAAGACTCAGACACGGTTCTGGATAGTCCCTATCCGATATCCAAGAACGCAGATTTGGCCCAGGCACGGTTCTGTATCCACACCACTGCAGCAAGTGTCCGCCTCTCTGCTGCGCCGAGCCCGGCTGCTGTCTGGACAATAAAACATTATCGCGTCCAGAACAGTGTCCTTCTAGTTCTATGCCTGAATGGGTTAGGGTTAGGTTCAGGCGCGGATCTGGATAGTCTCTATCGTATCCAGAACCGTGCCTGAGCGTGGTTGTGTAACAGGTGTGCAGGATTAGGGTAAACAATAAGTGACATAACGTCGTACCACAATGCTTCACGGATAAGGTTACGTTTCTCGTCCTAGGGATCGACTACACCCGGGGATGTAACTTAACTAAGACCTACCGGTTTATCCTTTACAACCATCTGATGTGGAAACATACACACACACATATATATATATATATTCGATATAAAGAGGAGAGATTTTGATCTTTATATTTTATATCAAGAGACTTAATGTTTTATGGCAAGGGAGTATTGATATTTGGCGACGAGAAAACGCCGTGGACTTTTCCTTGTAAGGATATCGCGCATTGATACACGGCGATGAAGTTAAGAACGGTGTAAAACGTCACTCCGAAAGTGAAACTTCCTTCTGCCAACTTGAAGGAGGGATGGTTTGAAATTTGCTCGAGTTTTGCGTCGCCTTCCAAATTCCACAGTTGGCATTAGGTTGTAGCCATGACGCCGCTTGGTTGGGTGTGCGTGGCTGCGACCACCGCCGTCCTGCTTGTCCAGTCTTCGGGCCGTGAGACGGGGCCTGTCCGGGAGTCGGGGCGGCAGGTCCGCACGGTCCCCGCACCGTCTGTAGGGAAATGTGGCCACATCAAGGGGGGCGGCGTTTTCCACACACACTTCTACGTCTGCTGCAACAACTGTGACGAGAGCGGCGGAAACCCCACATGTGACAGGGTATGTGGGCCACTTTTCTTGAATCCAGAACCGCGCTTCATCCGGAATCATGCTCAGACACGGTTCTGGATTGTCCATGCTTATCCAGAATCGTGCTTTATCCAAAACCATGCTCAGGCACAGAACTAGATAGCCGCGGTTCTGGACACGATAATGTTTTAATTTGGAACGTCTGAGGCCACGATTTCCACAAGATAACAGTGGGTTAGGAGTCTTAGGACTAAGAAAAAGTGTGCGTCCGTGTTCGGATAGGTCCGGCTGCGTTCCGTTGGTCCAATCACCTTTGTTCTACTCTAGGTGTTTTTTTTTCAAGCTAAACAATGACAATGTAAATGATACGACTATAATTGTTAACACCTTCAAGTTTATAATCTTGAGGAAGGAGATATTTACTGGGAGGGTGGTGTTTTCGCTTTGTGTTCGCTTTGTGTTCGCAGCTATAAGTCACGATGGGTTTGACGGATTTGATTTTCGGTATATGGGTAGTTATTGGTGTGTTTTTTTTTCATTTTGTCTATATTTTAAGGCATTGAAACAAAAACACCCCGTGCTGTATGTGGTATAGCATCGCCTTTCGTCAACAGCTGCTGAAGACTATGGAACTAAAAGGCTATACCACACTACTTCCAGGGAGGTCTTTTTAAGTATTATAATTGTGATATCATCCATGTTTTAAGTCATGTAGTGTTACTGGTATCATAGTTGTTAATGTCATATCTAAAATTGTCAGGAGTTTCTGTGAACATTATTCACATGACCTGCGAAAAGTTTAGAACGAATAATGAATAAACGAATCTATAAGGATGCCGATTTTCATGGCGTTTTAGACCACGTACCGGGGTAGAACTACCGGGGAGTACTGCGGCCACTGCGGCGCTGACCAGGGGAACGGCACGCGCGCTAGTTACTTCAGATGTGGAGGCTGCGCTGGGCAAAGTCATGTGCAGGAAATGTGAGTAGAAAGAACAGTTAGTAGAACATTCATCAATCATTGGCTGTTTTGAAAGGTAGCAAACGCGTACCTCAAATTTTTTACGTCCAGTGTATACCTTATCTTTGATCACAGAGTGACCTAGTCTCATGGACTTCCAAAATTTGGCGGCACATGTTTGCTACTTTTCAAAACCACAAAAGTCACTGACTGATGAATATTTTACTAACTGTTTATCTATACGTGACTCTTAACCTCTTCAACGAGTAGAAAATACTTGCTCTGTGGCACACCGGGCAGCAAGCAAGGTTCCGGGCCAGGATAGGACATACTGTTTTGTGTTTATTCTCAAACAATAAATCTACAAATACCTCCATTTTTGACGGATGTAGTAAGTGAATGACATCAGCTCAGTTGGTCAGAACTGACGTCGACTTGCTGTTTTTGTCAGGTGTAACGAGAAGTACTCCAGTTACCCTGGCTTTTGCTGGATCCACAGCTACTGCTTCCAGCATCGCTGTAAGAAATACTTCCCACAGAAGGCCAGGTAAGATAATAATATGGACTTGCGCCTTTCCCAACATTTGTCAACTTTCTAATAGACTTTGTTTTCTAATTTTTGCTTTGATGGATGCCTTTGAAATTATTTTTGCTATTTATTTTCACACCATTTCTTTTTATTTTGGACTCCTGTGCATTGGTATTAACAGCAAATTCAAAATGAAATGACATATATACTTAAGTAGTTTTAGGATTTGGACCTAGGTTCCTGTCAGTTCCAACTGCAATAAGAGCAAAATGACCTGGAATTTGAAAAGTCTTCCGCACGAGTCTTAGAGATAATAAGATTAAGGGAGAAGTAAATTCGTAGCGTCCGTTTTACATGCCGCGATTGGGTTGATTTGGAGCACTGATCTGAGATTATTTTGATATAATAATGTGTATTTCCCAAGAAACCATGGAAAGCATTACGTCGGTGAAGGTTGGACATCCAGGTAATAAGATACGCCAAAAACAGTTACTCAAACAACTGGATATGGTTCTGGATACGTTCATATGATTTTGTCATGATCAGTTGCTTGAGAAACTGTGTTGTTTTTTTTGGCGCATGGGAAGCATTATAGTCAGCGTGCAGGTTCCTGCCATGAAAATGTTCCGTTTCTCCAGGAGGAGCCTTGCCTCTTTCTGCGGTGACGACACCTGTGACAAAGCTGAGAACACCACCACCTGTCCGTTCGACTGCTGCCCGGAGAAAAACCCGGGGGACTGCCAGAGGACCGAGGGCACATGTCCGCGCGACTGCTGCTCCCAGGCCGGCTGCTGTCTGGTGTCCGCCAGTCCCACCGTACAGGCAGACACGGCGGTCTCTGCCGCTATCGCAGCGGTGGCTTTTGCCTTCAGCTGGCTTTTCAACCGAATAGAATAGAATTGAACAGTTTCAGGCGTCCAAAACCAAAAACAAGCATTAAAGAGAGAACATTTGAGTGCCGGGCAATCTACCTTTTGGAACAAACTACTAGTACCACAAATTTCCAATAGATCCGCCAACTGCTCATAATGTTTTGTGACTAGTATGTAAATTATGTTCCTTTCATTTGTACATAAAGTAAATTTCCTTTTGTGCTAAATATTTTACCATGATGTTATTTGTGGTGTGTGTGTTTTTATTTCTGTATGAAGATCGAAATGAAGAAATAGGTAAGTACCTTTCACAGAGGGCAGTAAGGATAAAATGGATGTTTCACGAGGCTTGCATCTCAAGGCTGCTTTGTACAGTTGTAAAGTTGTTATGTGCCTTATATCAGCTGGTAGTGTATCATTGTATTGAAATGGCAAGACAGTATCAAACTGACAGAGCAGTATCCAATAAGCAACCCAAGTAGGACAAGTTGGATAGCTGTCAAAAAATGCCAGATAAAACATGTAAAAATACATCTAAAATAAGCCCACTTTAATCTCTACTCATTGAGTACAAATGTCTCTTCTAAATAAAACCTCAGTCTTCTAGTTGTACATGCATATTGCTTTTTAATTGCTTTTTGTCTGACGAACAAGGAAACAAACAAATTTTATCAAATGATCTTACAGGTATAAAAAGTTCTCTAAGACTTATGAAAGTCAGTGCAAAAAAAAAAAATACATGAAGCTTAAACACATGGCATTCCTCTTGATGGTGGAAGACCTCAATCTTTTTAAACATTTTTTTCCATAACCGGTAAACCGCCTTTAGGCGAAACACACCGGTTTTGTACATGAACGCACATGTACATTGCATAAGACTGGACTGTAAGGTTTGAACCACTCACACCGGGAAGGTCCCCTACTCTTTTTGATAAGTGTGGTGGGTTCTTAAATGTGTGTGGCTCTCCCCAAAAACAGGACCTCCATTTAACGTCCTATCCGAGAGACGTCCCTACCCGAAGCTAGATACTCATTTCCACCTGTGAAGTGAGGAAAGTCGTGTAAAGTGCCTTTTCCAAGGGCACACGTTCGGTGGAATGGGTAGGATTCGAACCCGTGACCTCTTGGTTCTGAGCCGCAATTGCAACAAATATATGGTGGGGTTATTGAATTGATATAGCTTGCTATACCCACAGAGATAGCCAAACAGTGAATATTGATAAATCATTCAGTTAACGTGCAGCAAGTTAGTACAAGTGGTGTCTTGCCTGGGTGCCAGACCCTGGCGTTTCATAAGCGATAGATTTCTTGCATGGGGGGAGAAACCCTAAGCTTATGTCCACTACCAAAAGTATCTGCCCAAGCCCTTTATCTTTCAGAGGGTGCCAACTAGGGCCTGGTGGGGGGTATGGCTTCCCGTGTTCCTGGTGTTTGGTAAGAGATACATGAAGATATTTTGGGGGGGACCCTAATGTCCACTACAAAAGTATCTGCCCAAGCCCTTTATGAGGGCCTGCAAGGGGGGGTAGTGATTACGGATTACGCAAAATTTTTGCCGCCTATTACGAATTACGTTTAAGTCTCAGAGCTGATTACGACTTTACGATTTGCGGCTAATGTCCAATTACGAATTACGTTGATTTTTGTGGAGGCTGCCTACGAATTACGAAGTCTAAAACGGCCTGATTACGCCTTACGAAAAAGGGCTTGCAGGCCCTCCTTTATCTATCATGCTATCGAATGGGGCCTGGCGGGGCGTGTGGCTTCCAAGGAAATTATCATACACTGGAAAGGGGCTGGCACCCAGGCTAGTGGTGTCAGGGATGCTACACGTTCTGTACAGGGTTACGGAAGGACACGTCATCAGAGCTGGACCCCACCGGCTCCAGCCTGCCTCCTGGTGGCAGGACATCCTCAGGCTGAAGTGAGATGGGCTGCAGGGGGTGGGGGTTCGCTTCCTCTGGGAAACAAAAATAATTGTGTTATCGATCACACACCGATTCTTCTGCAGCAAAGGTCCAGGGTAGTGTGTGGTAAAAAAGCGACAAAAGGGTTTTGAGGGTTCAGACTTGAGTTCACATTTCGCACCATCTGATGCAAAATGATATTAACTTAATAAACATGACTGAATTCCCCAATAAAATGTTTTAATTTCTTTGCATGACATTTCATCAGAGATTTATCCTTTTTTCCCCCTAAAATGTACTTAAGCTTGAGAGGCTAAAATAAAGTTTGTGAAACTCTGTAATAAGAAGGATATCCTTCATATAATTTCCGATAGTTTTTTTACTTCAGAATTATTTTCTGTAAGAGATCAGGCTGCTAGATTTGAGGGTGTACAGGATCTAATTGAGACCCAAAATAAACTGGGGTATAAATTGTTAATGGCTATATCACTCGTGATCTTTATTTGCATTCAGATACATATTCATGTACAGATACATAGTCTGATAATGCACAGATACAGATTCATGTACAGAATGATAACAGACTTTCTGAGTAGTATGACCGTGTCAGTCCCAGTACACCTGAGTGAGGACGGTTGACACGGTGGATTGTACATGTACAAAATCATACATACTCTCATAGATGTCATGAGCATTGTTGGGAGGTCCGGGGTCTTCTGTGTTCATTAAGGGTCTGCAGCATCCTACACAGAGAAACAAATGTTTCAGAGGCACTGAATATTAACTGCAGTACAGTACAATTAGAACACATCTCCAGGCTCTTTAAGAATGATGCAAGTTACTATTTTACTAATGCATGGATTTTTTATAGATTGATGGTGATGATTTAACAAGGAAGAAAAAAAGGTAATGTAAGAACATGACATGATTTCTTTGGTCAATTTGAACAAACGTGAAAGTGATAAAGCTTACCATCATCAGATATCTTCTTAGGGAAAGTCGGTGAATCTGAAACAGTGTCAGAATTCAGTTCAGTTCAGTTCAGTTTTTATTCGCACTTTAAAATAAAATGTAACAATACAGATGCAAGAAAATATAAATGAAATGTAACAGTGCAGGGAGGCCGGAAGCATAAAAATGCTAATGAGGAGGCCTCCCTTCATAACGTGATTACATGTAACAATTCAAATAAATCGGATAAATAAGAAATAACTTAGGTAACGGGTAAATGAAACAAAACAATAAAATACAATACGATACAATACTATCTACAATAATGAAAAGTAGTAATGAAAAGTAGTAAAAGTAAATTAGGGAACACAGTTATTGCAGTTGTCACAAGGGCATCAAACTGACAATTATCTAGTGAATGTGAATGAAATATTGAAGACCGTTGTGACTTGAGCGTACCTGGATTCGGGGTGGGGGGAGGGGTGGCGGGTCGGGAAGGGAAGGGACTTCTGGGGCCCGGGCAAGCATTCCAGCATTCATCTCAATGTCTAAAACAAGCAGAAAAAAGGTAATATCAACAAAATTCCTATGTTCAAAATATAGAACAAAAATACTTAACTAGAATAAATAGAATAGAATAGAATAGAATGCCAAGTTTTGAATTGCAGTGTGATAATTTTCACACCAGTTTGTACAGTAGCACAATTTAACTGTGTAAGACCGGACTGTAAGGTTTGAACCACTCACACCGGGAAGGTCCCCAGCTCTTTTCGATAAGTGCGGTGGGATCTTTATCATGCTCAAGGTGTGACTCTCTCCAAACACGGGACCTCTGGATTTACGTCCTACCTGAGAGGACGTCCCTAGCCAAAGCTAGGTACTCATTTTTACCTGAGTTGAGTGAGGAAATAGGTGTTAAGTGTTTTTCCCATGGACACAACCATTACTGTGGTTCCTGCCAGGAATTCAAACCCAGAACCTTGAATTCTGATGAGTCGACCAACCTTCAGAGTCAGACAGACTTGGCCTCCTCCTGATGCTTGCTGGTGTTGAGAGCTGTTTTGTCCTGCGGCATCTCCACCAGAAACAGCCCAGGAACAGCAGGAACAGCACACAGCCTCCCACAGACCCCCCTATGACGGCCTCCGTGTTGGTAGAACCTACCGGCACTGGGACCTGGGGCACTGATCTGGACTGAGCTGCACAGGGAAAATGTCTCTGCTTTAGAAAACAGTCATCAGTAAACAACTAGGAGCGAGAAGACACAGGAAAACCCCTGCCTCCCTCAGGACTCCGGGAATCCAACCCGGGCAGCCAGCTTATGACACCAGCACACTAACGACTACTCCAAAAGGTCCAGACCGGATAGATCAGTTAGTAGCCGCTTATTAACCCCACTGTTATACTTGAATGACTGTAATTCTCTCCCAGTTCCTCACAGTTTGGTACATTAAGGCCACACTGAATTATGGTAATTTTATGGATAACATCCTCAGAAGACCCAAAAACTAATGCGAGCAAGCAAATAATAAAAAAAAAAAAGTCCAGCCAAAAAAATGCTGCTAAACCAAAGCCACAGGAATACAAATCTGGTATTGTGAATTTGCGGTTGTACATGACTCACATTAACAACAAGTGTCTACATGCTGGCCTTTTGCAGCATTCCCTTCTGCAAACTAGGTAAACATAATGATATGATATGATATGATATGATATGATATGAATCTTTATTGCATGTTCTTGCCCAGATGGGCTAAATGCACAAGAGGGTATGCAGTATGCAAAAACATTGAGTATTTCATACTGAAACGCTATGTTCTAATAAACCTCACCAACCTGAAACTGGACTGGTACTACCGGTAGTACTCTGCAGCCCAGGAAAGTCACAGTGCGTGTCCTGAGTGTTGGTGCAGGGCTGTAACGTCCCACCTCTGCAATCTGTGCAGCTTCGACACTGCTGAGTCAGCGAATTCTCGTCCGAGAAGGTTCCATCCTCACATGGGATACAGGCTGTGTCCGCCTTGTGGGTTGCTAGTAGGGCACACAGGAGATTATCATTTTCATTTTACATGTTCAGTTTGGTGTATTATCATTTTCAATTTCCTGGGGTATATATAGTGATTTTTTTTTACAGTGAATGAAACATTTTTTTAAGCAAAGAACATGGGATTAAATCTGGCTAATGACTTAATTTTTAAGAAAATCTGCACAAAAACATACACAGAGTCTGACATAATGTTACCTAAAAGATTGCAATATGTACTCGTCTGATGAATACGTAGTCTTATAAATTTTAGACAAAGAGTATAACAGACCAGGACGTACCTATATGGGCCACTCCGAATCCTTTATCACATGAAGTTTTCTGTCGACACTCGGAGGTTTTCAAGTCCCAGAAATCGTTACTGGAACACCTGGAACAGGCAAGTCCCATGACTCACAGTGATTTAGCCAGACCAGATGTAGAGACCAAAGAACACAAGAAGATGGAGGTGTGGCCTGTGTGTTTATATCATTGAGATCGTGCAAGTTTTATGGTAAAATGTATTGATATGAGATACTACAGATTTCCAAAGTCTTAAAAAAAAAGACAATTCCCAGTGGCAATTTCTTTCAGGACTAAAATAGAAAACAACATTTATTTCCTAGGCCTTAAGGAGCAGGTAGACCCAAGTTAACACACCTGCAGACCCTGTCCCGTGTTGGTGTGCAGTCCTCCCCCTCCACTGTGCCATTCCTGCCGTCAGCGCTGAAGTACGGAGTACAGTCGCTACAGGACAGGCAGCGGCTGGCGAAGTTAAAGCAGGGGTTGTAGAACCGGCCTGCTGTACATGACTCGCAACGTGGGTCAGGGTTGTCGGCAGTACAGTCCTGTATAACGTATGTGCCTGCATGGATGGAAACATTCAATCATTGTCCTGGTCCAAAACTTACCACAGATATGTCTTCTACATAAGCCGCGGCGACTGTTGCAGGGCTAATCTCTTCCTTGCAGTCTTTTACATTAGCCCTAACAACAGGGCTAATGTACAAGACTGCAAGCAAGAGATTAGCCCTGCAACAGTCGCCGCGGCTAACAATGTAGCAAGATGTGAGCGAGCTACATCACCTATTTACTATACATGTAATACAAATGACCCGAGCTGAGTCAATTACATGTAAATGGGGACCACTGTGGTTCTATTGGATAAATTTTTATAGTTTTTTAAATAAACTGAGAAACTTGAGCTAATTTGCTGGAATTATGTATTATACAACATACATATATTATGTCACACATTATGTCATACATGATTATATGATGACACAAGTGAAAGCACAGGGATCATTTAAATCACTCCTGAAAATTAGTTCTTAGTTGCTGCGTGGACAGAAAAAATTCCCAGCTAGCACTGTGGGCTGGGGATGTCAGCGGTACAGTCCTGTACAACGTAATTTGTGCCTGCACAGGGTTGGACAAGTTTTCAAAAACACTTACCCCATCTGGCAAGCACATGGTCATTTCTACTTGCCCGAACCAACTTTTTACTTGCCCAATGCAAAATGACCTATTTCATACATTTTTAACGCAAAGAATTTTTTTCAGTTAACTCAGCACTATATATTGTTCTATGCTTGACCAATATTTTCCAAAGTAAGGAGGTTTGAGACTTGCAAATGGTTCCCTGATAAAAAGTCATCTTATGGGAATAGTCATTATGGGAAAATGATGAGAAATTTTGCTCCAAACACTGGGGCATAAAAATATGCCACATCCCAAAAATTTACTTGCCCGAACAGTGCTTTTACTTGCCCTGGGCAAGTGGGCAACCCTGCTGCATCGATGGAAACATTCGGTCTTCCACGTCCAACGTTCTACCACGGGTCTTTTACAAAGTCACAATGAAGCCTACATAGTAAGATGTGAGCAAGCTTGAATATATCATACATCACCTATTTCTATTTACTACATGTAATACAATCCGCAGCTGAGTCATACTTAGTTAGGGACCACTGTGATTCTACTGGATAACTTTGAAAGAAACTGAGAAATAAGCTAATTAGTAATTTGTCCAGGAATAATGTATATTATAAATGATGACAAAAATTAATGCATAAGATCAATTAAATCAGTCTAGAAAATTATTTCTATTCTTTGACATGTCACACACGCAGTTGTTGAGTGGACAGAAAAAAATCCAAGCTTTAAAGTTATGATTAGACCATGATCTAAGTTGAGATTCTCCTTACCAGGAGGGCAGAGGTTACAGGTGACCTCGGATGGAAGACGGACAGAGTCGGTGATGTCATCTGTGCACCAGTCGGGAGTCTTGAACACCTGGCCAGAAACCTGGGGAAACACATTTGTCATATCTGAGACTGTGCGGTCGTGTGGCGCAGTCGGTAGCGCGTTCGGCTCACACCCGAGAGGTCGTGGGTTCGAACCCTGCCCATCATCCCATGTCACCGATCTTGAGCCCTTGGGAAAGGCACTTCACACGACTTCCCTCACTTCACTCAGGTGAAAATGAGTACCTAGCTTCGGCTAGGGACGTCCCTCGGATAGGACGTTAAATGGAGGTCCCGTGTTTGGGAGAGCCACACCCCACGCACGTTAAAGAACTTATTGAAAAGAGTAGGGGACCTTCCCGGTGTGAGTGGTTCAAACCTTACAGTCTGGTCTCGGGGTTGACTTCTTTGAAGAGGTGATAGTCACCTGTTATGTCAATCCTTCCACAATGTGGTAAATCGTCATAAAATAAAATAAAAAATAAAATAAAATATCATGCTATGATACGATAGCCTTTTTTGGGGGTGGTGTTGTGGACCGGGGGCCTGCAAGGGTCGTAAATGTTTCAAGCTAATCCACCATTTGTAGCTCCATGATCTGACACCTGAGTGATGAAACATTGTACAACATATTGGTTTTCCAACATTGACATTGAAAATATAAACTGTATGGTGTATTGTACAGTCGGATCACTAGAGATCGACTGATTAAAAATAATAAAAAAATTTAAAAAAAAAAGATCCCTACCTACAGACTCTAACTTTTCAGAACTGAAGCACAACATTTTCTTCCTAGGCCTATCGGTAAAGTAACTTTTAAAACTTTTACCATAAATGGTACTATTCATCAAGAGTACATAACACTGGGCAGGTGTCTCTTTTACTATGCCCCCCCCCCCAATAATAATGCGTAAAACACACGACATTTTCATGACCAAAGGGAGGGGGGGCACATACCGGATGTGATGAAAACACGGCGATGACAAGAATAAGACGCTTGCATAGTCGAAATACGGGGCCGAAATTCATAGCAGAAAACACTCAGACATTACCCACGACACTGTGGGACGACCTGGTACACTTAAAGGGACGAAAAAACACAAAAGTAGGCTAGCAGCATGGAGTCTCCATGTTTGATTCCATGCTAGCAGCCGCTCGGTCACTGTGTCACCGTGACCATGATCCTTAGCGCACCTGTGGGCCCTGGAAGGTCATTATTGACAGAAGATCTTAATTGATAATCGATGGTTTAACTTAGATAATTGTACTTGAAAATGTGTGATGCAAGAAAAAAATCTATTTTTCTAAAAGTTTGTGCCAAAATCATTGACCTTGGCCCCAACCACCTGTTCGGTGGGTCAAGCTGCAGTGACACTCCTTCCCGCTAGGTGGCGAACCCGGAAGCCAGAAATTGGGCCGCTTCTTACGCTTTACTTCTTACGTGTTTTTCGTTGTAAATATCCAGTTAATTCCGCCATTACAGGCTACATATTGTTGACAGATTACCGAACAATTCTCAGTGTCTGTTTCCTTCCTTTAGGCCATTAATTCTAGCCTCTAACAGGCTTCGAGAGGCGGCTGAAAAGAGTAAAAATCGGCCAAATAGATAGATAACATGCCGGGGGAGTTGGTCCGCTAGAAGAGTACAGTTTGCCGCAAACGGACCAACTCCATCCCTCTGCATGTTATCTTTCTATTTGGCAAATTTCAATCTTTCCAGCAGCCACGCGAAGCCTGGTAGAGGCTACGTTGACTTGGCGGCTTTGAATGTTTGAAACGATGCTTGTTCAACTTTCCTGAATGGAGCGTTTTGAACTGCAACATTTACCGCATCAAATTATCTGTTTTTCTCAGCAATACCTGAAAAGTCAGGACAACGACAACAGCTTTTAGCTGCACTGCATCTCCACGCGAACAGTCCGTGTTTTTATCGGAAAATGTATGTACAGAATGTCTGTTTCTGTGGTGCGAAAGGAGAACAGGTGAATCGGGGATTCCCCGGGTGGAAAGAGTTATAAATTTCGCCTGATTAAGAGCCTTAGCAAACGGAAATTAGTCCATAACGTTAGATGTAAAGACTAGTGTGTTCGACAGGTCAAATATTGCTTTATCTTTTTAGTACATCCGATCATCGCAATGTCTTAGGTTGTACTTGAACAAACCAATGAAAGTAGACCCGGACAAAAGAGGGTACGTCTTAGTACTTTCACTTTCACAATCACACAAATGGTGTGGGGGGGGGGGGCATATTGTCACGGAGTAGATGAAGTTACGGTTGATTTGATAATTGATATCTAACACTGAGAAGGACATTCAAGGTCATCCAACATTCAAGGACACTACAAGGACATCCAAGGACACTACAAGAAATTAAGGGTTAATTGGTGGAACACTAGCTAAGGGTTGCAGGATCGACAGCCGCTACCCTTTTTACATACACGCACTGCAACTTACCTGGTTCTATTGGATCCGTAAAGAGACATCAAAACAGAAAACATGGGCACCTTGTTGTGCGATTAAGGTTGGGGTGAGGGAACGGCGACTGTTGCAGCTAGAAGCAGTGCTGTATACTAGTGCTAGTGACGGATGTGAAAGTGAAAACAGTACTCTGGGCTTACATGTACGTTAAAGCCATGACCTAAGCGTCGGAAGCAAACAATAGGGGATACGTGAGGTGGAAGTACGTCACAGGTTTCATACGGAACTGAACGCTGAATCCTAGCCTCCTTTTCGGGCGTTCCCGGATCGGTCGTAATTGGCCATTTTAATTCAACGTAAAGCGTAGACAGACCGCTCAAATTCAACGTAGAGCGTAATTGGCACATTTTACGTACGGTTGTAGCCACTTGGAATTTATCGTAAAGCGTAATCGAGAGGTTCCCTGAATTCAGCATAGAGGTTTCCTGAATTCAGCGAAATACGTAGCCAGGTCCCAAAAATTAGCCTAGAGCGTTGTCAGGACCCCCATGTAGGCCCTCAAGAGACTAAGAGAATTGCAGTCATTAACAAACGGACTCCTTCCCCCCAACAGACGACTTACATGGCGGACAGAACTGAGAGGGACTACTGCGGGAGCTGCGGGGAGGACCGGGGGGACGCCAGGGAGACGGTCGGCACGTTCAGCTGCGGCGGCTGTCAGGGGCAGGCACAAGTCAATGCGGGGTGTTTGTGTGTGTGTGTGGGTGGTGTGTGCATGTGTGTGTCTGTGTGTGTGTGGTGTGTGTGTGTGTGTGTGTGTGTGTGTGTGTGTGTGTGTGTGTGTGTGTGTGTGTGTGTGTGTGTGTGTGTGTGTGTGTGTGTGTGTGTGTGTGTGTGTGTGTGTGTGTGTGTGTGTGTGTGTGTGTGTGTGTGTGTGTGTGTGTGTGTGTGTGTGTGTGTGAGTGAATGAATGAGTGACAAATGCTGGCGTTCACTCTGTACACCTACATTGTATTGTATTATATTTTTGTTCAGTTTTGGTTGAGACCTTGGTTCATTATACTAATCTGTAACTTATGTATGTACCATATATTTACCTTCGCCAAGAAGGTTATGTTTTCGTTGGCGTTCGTGTGTCTGTGTGTGTGTGTGTCAACACGATAACTCAAGAAGGCTAAGATGGGTTGTCTTTATATTTGGTAGGTGGGTAGGTCTTGATGAGACCTGGAACTGATTATATTTTGGGCCCCCTGGCGGCTTGTTATGGTACTGCAGCAGAACTTCCGGTTTTGATATCTCGTGATCTGGACATGGTAGGGTCATTTAATTTGGATGATAGGTAGCTCTTTGGCTGGGGAAGAAGTGACATGGGTTTGGACCCCCTAGCGGCTTGTTCTGGAACTGCAGAAGTATTCGTTGAAAAATATTGGAAGGAGGATAACTCAAGAACAGATTGACGGATCATCATGCTTTTTGGTATGTGGGTACCTTAAAGAATGCTTGACATATGAAAATGATAGTTATGCAAATCAGCAGCTAATTAGCATAATTAATGAGGAAATGCTATAAATCTGCTACCTTCCATGATATGATTATTCAAACGTGTGGCATGTGTAATTGTGAAGAAGAACATTGGCAGGTAGTGTTTATGCAAATGAATGCCTAATTTGCATAATTAATGCGAATCGTCAACATTCGTCAAGGCCTAAGTGTAACATCATTTGGCGAAGGTATGAGATCGTGTAACTCTAGTTGGTCCTGAAAATAGCCAAAAAAACTATTTTGTACAATGTTAAAGTGGTATATGTCAAAAGTATGAATGACATCCTTTGGATATGTGTCCAAGGTATCCCCATACCAAATTTCAGGTCATTTGGGGCACAGGAGCCAACAATGTAAATTCTTTGTCCGAAAATAGCCCAATAAAAGCCCTATTTTCCACAATTTCGAAGTAAGGTATGTCAAAAGCTTGAATGAGGTTTTGTAGACATATGTCCAAGGTATCCCCATACCAAATTTCAGGTCATTTGGTTTTATTACCAGGGCTCCACAGAAAAAAATAAAACAATTTTTCAAAAAAATGAAGAAAAAAACACCTGGGGGTATTTGGCTAATACAGAAATTGAATCCATTTAACGAAATGGCAGGAGAAGGAGGAGAAGAAGAAACATGAGAGAAAGCAATATGTCTTCAGAAGCACCACTTTGTGCTGAAGCCATAACAAATAATAGTGAGACGGAAGGTTGCTATGCAAGCTCTTGTCAGCAAGCCAGGTTTCTATCAGAAGTCGTGATCGCGTGTGTGTGTAAAAGGTTAACTCCTTTTCGCGGGGCATGTTTCTATGTGGTTACAATGTTGTCAGATTGCTGTCAGGCGACAAAGACTGGACGGATAACAACTAATAAATGAGGCTGAGCTAGTATATTTAAACCGAAGTGATGCGTGGATGGCAACAGGTATTCAAATTCGTCTAAATGCAACCATTCACTGTGCAAAGAAAAGAAGCATTCACTGGTAGACGGCAACTTATACCGACTAATACCAATTTTTCAGTACTCTATTCTTGTTAACTAATTGCCATTTCATCTTTCAGTAAAATAAACTGTGACTCTTTAATGTGTTTCGTCCATGCAGTAAGTTTCATTAGAATCTTTCACTCGCTCTGCCGAGCTCGCTTGAAATATTTCAGAGCTGACAGAGCATAACATTGTTGTTATGGTTTAACTCTCAACAGGTGTAAGCAAGTGTTCGGTATGACAAAGGAAGAAGGAAGAGGAAAAAAGAAATAGCAAATAGCAAACAACCTGCCTGTTGTCAAAGCAAAGAAACAGACGAGTGTGGATCAGTTACTACCAGAGGGCCATTGCTCTGCGGAGAGAAGATGGCGCTAATCGCTACTCTCTGTGTTGTATTTCTGCTGGCTGAGATGTCGTCTATCTCCAAAGTCCAGCTTAAAAACGTGACGGAAATACCGGAGGATGCGCCAGTCGGTAGCACGGTGGTGCGGCTGAGAGATTCTCTTGTTGCCGCCAGCCTGGTTAGTTCTGCTGACGACGACAGTGGGACGTGCTGGTCAGTCAACATCACCACAGGAGACGATTGGGGACGGTTCGGGGTTCGCGCTGAGGACTGGGCGCTGGTCGTAGCGGCTCCGCTGGACTACCAGTTGTGCTCGCGGTACAACCTGACGGTGGA
Source organism: Branchiostoma belcheri (assembly GCF_001625305.1). Taxonomy (NCBI): domain Eukaryota; kingdom Metazoa; phylum Chordata; class Leptocardii; order Amphioxiformes; family Branchiostomatidae; genus Branchiostoma; species Branchiostoma belcheri. Next base: position 2,041,836 of record NW_017804198.1, read on the forward strand.
ACTGACAAACACCGGGAACGAGAACGTCTTGTACGTGACCCTCATCATCGTAGTCATAGACGTGCCTGAATACCCGCCATTCTATAACAAACGGTGTGAGACGCCAGTCCTTCTGGATAAAGAGAAGGGAGAGGAGTATACTTTGATCAGTAGTGACGGATATTATACTACAGCTAACGGAGATGTAATGGCAGAGTACAGAGATTTTCTTCAGTTCAATTACGCGAAGAAATACCCAGGTAACTTTGTCTTGAAAAGCGATTGTTCCTTACGATGTGCCTTCAGCAAAAAGACAATTGGTAGAGACGGGGGTGTCATCACCTCGGTGATTGAAGGACGTTTACATGGTAGAGGCGAATTTGAATGTCGCGACTGGGAGTGGAGGACTAAGGGGAAAATTACTATATTGAACCTTTCTCTGGATGACGACTTGCCTCAGTGGGTAGTAAACGGTCAGTTCCAAGGGGAGGAAAATCCCCGCTATGTCATCGCCGTTGAGTTAAACGAGATCTGGTCCACATCACCATACTGGATTCGCTGTGGAGCTAATGTCACGATGGGGGATAATGGGGGAACAGTTCTATTTGAGTGGACATTTCAGTACAACTTTACAGGGTGTCCTGGTGGATTATACGGTGTGTATTGTGACAAGGACTGTGTTTGTAAGAACGGTGCCCGGTGTCATGGCTTTAACGGTGCCTGTGAGTGCCGCCCGGGCTGGAGAGGGAGGGCCTGTGATATTCCCTGGCCCGAAGTCGCCATCGTGGTAGAGACACCCGGCGATTCAGCAGTTGTGAAGTACATCGGCACCAATCTGACTTTGACCTGCCTGGCTCCTCATATTGACGTGGCAAATATGACTTGGCTTTATCAAACAGGAAAAACAACTAACGACACAAAAATCATCGACGAAGGGACAGCCCAGAACAGTTCTATCAGCTTTCAGCCGATACTAGAGTCAGCTAGCGGCAAATATAGCTGTATGGCACAGGCTGAAGATGGTCAGCTTTTCAACGCGACTTTCGTACTAAACGCCACCGAATGCCGACCCAACTATCATGGGGAAGTCTGCAGCCAAGTGTGTGACTGTGAGTACGGAGGGACGTGTGACAGGTGGGAGGGGTGTCTGTGTCCTGCCGGCCGTCGGGGAGACAGGTGTCAGCACGAGTGCGCCCCTGGCACGTTCGGAAGGAACTGCAGCATGAGGTGTTACTGCGAAAACAGCGCCTTGTGTGATCCAGTCAATGGCAGCTGTATTTGTGCTGAAGGACAGTCGGGCGAGTTTTGTCAGCACGTCTCCATTCCTGGGAACAACAATCAAGTCGTTGTTGTAGTGTTGTTGTCCGTTATTCCGGCCATTGTGGTAATCGCCTGCATCGTCACTAGAATCCTGTTGAGACGGGGTCACCGACAGGCAAAAGTTGACTCAGAAATGACGTCCGTCGTGGAAACCTTTCCGTCATGGGAAGTAGATAGAGAGGACATTCGCTTCGAGCACATGATCGGGGAGGGGGAGTTCGGCCATGTCGTACGGGCAGGGCTGCGCGTGCCGGAAGGGTACGAGGTTCTGGTCGCGGCTAAAAGTATCCGGCCCGACCGCAAGACGGCGTCTACTGTCCGCGACTTTCGACGAGAAATGGACATTCTCGCCAGAATCCACGAGGACAAAGATGGACACCCGAACGTGGTGAAGCTTTACGGAGTTCTGACCAAGTCGGAGCCTCAGTACATCCTGGTAGAGTACGCAAGCAATGAAGAGCTACGCCGGTACCTGTGGACTTTGCGTGAACATTGCAAGATCACGGGGGATAGGAAACTGTTAGAGCGTCTCGGTTTCGCTTGTGACGTGGCCTGTGGGTTATCGGAGCTAGCACGTCTGAAGATCGTGCACCGGGACATCGCGGCTCGTAACGTCGTCATCAGCGACAGAAAAGTGGCCAAGATCGCGGACTTCGGACTGGCGCGCGACGTCTACATGTCGTCGGCGTACGAACGCACGGACCAGGGCGGGGAGGAGGAACTGTTGCCGCTGAAGTGGATGGCCGTGGAGTCGTTACGGGACGGGGTGTACACGTGTGAGAGTGACGTGTGGTCGTACGGCGTGCTGCTGTGGGAGATCGCCAGTTTTGGGGAGGAGCCGCGCTACGCTGGCGGTCCGATGCACCCGGACGTCTGCAAACTACTGGAGCTGCTGAGGAAAGGCGTCCGTCTGCAGCAGCCGCAGAACTGTCCGCTGCCGGTGTACCGCATCATCAGGTCATGTTGGGTGTTCAACCCATCGAGGCGGCCGACGCCTGACGAGCTGGTGCGGAAGATTGACCTGCTGAGGCCGCAGAGACAAGCTGCACACCCAGGTTACCCGGGCAGTCGCTACATTCGATAAACTTTTCAAGTTTAATGTCAACAAACATCTGTCCTCACTGGCTGTACCCAAAGCAACCCAAAGCATTTGAGTCGCTCTCATGACCCTTGTTTTGTGGTAAATCATGAAGTAAAAAAAATAAATAAATAGATAAAAAAGGGACCTCGAAAGAATGGACTCCTCTTTATACTTATACATCATTATTATCATATATCAAGGCAAAATTGTATGGCTAGACATTGATAAAATCTAAGAATATTAGCCACAGATTTTAAAACGACCATGTTCCGGTACTTTTAAATAATTATTTCGTTTTAGCATTAAAATATAATATTAGAAATAAAATATTAAGATATTAAGATAAGATAGTACAATTTCAAGAAGCATAGTCTCCCTTATACCTATAGTTTTTACATCATTGTTATCATATATTATGGCAATATTGCAAGAACACAGAATATTTTGGTAAATAATGATAAAATCTAGGAATTTTAATCATAAAACGATCATGTTGTGTTTTTTAATACTTATTTCGTTTTTGTAATATACTACCTTTAAGGCCATGTTGATTTGATTATATGGATGACATCCGCGCGCGCATGAATTTTCGTCTGTTTCCAAGAAAAAAAGTTTTCGACCACACTGTAAATCGTACATAATGAGCAAATATATGTCATATGTTGCGAGAAGTTATTGGAAAAAAAACCCAATGTCATAGAATGCCAACATCAATTCAGGAAAAGAAGAAAATGAGAAGGAATGAAACTGAAGAGTTTATTTGAATATTTTGGACATCAATATATTTTAATTGGCCCTTTTCACTTGTCAGTTTATTAACCATAGTTTATCAGACACATTTGAAAACTTTCTCAACTTTCGTTCACAATTCCACCAAACTCGTCATAGCTTCCAATTACACATACCCCTATATACAGAACCTCCCAGGCCCAGAGGAATGTGAAATTTATATCAAAGTGCCCTTCCATGGAATAATCTTCCCTTTTCCCTCAAAAATCTTACCTCTCTTCAAACTTTCAAACGTAAATTAAAACGTCATTTCCTATCCATGACTTTTAAATTCTTCACCATATACGTCCTTAGCAAGTTACGCCGCGGCTTATAATTAGCATCACTGTTATATAAAAATATTTACCTTCGCCCAGAAGGTTATGTTTTTGCCAGGAAGGAGAAACAAACATGTCTGTTTCTCCTTACCAGCCAGACGGACGAGCCATACTGCGGAGACAGCCATTGCGGCAAGCACCGTGAGGACGCCGCCAGCTGTCCGTTTGACTGCTGTGTATCCAGTATTACCTATAGTCTATCTAACATTTATTCAGTACTAACAGACATGTCTGTTTCTCCTTACTAGCCCGACGGACGAGCCTTACAGCTGCCCGTTTGACTGCTGCGTATCCAAAAAAATCTAATTTTTCTAAATACTCTACGGAGGTATGAGATTTTCGAGTCCTTCTTTTATTTTTGAGCAGAAGAACTCAAGGCGTTGAAGATGAAGAGATTTTCATGGTAGATAAATTGCAACGTCCTTGATTGCAGTTAGCCCCAAGCGTACGAATATAATGATAGAATTTGCCTTTCTTTCAAGCAATAGACATTTGTTTGAGGTCTGTAAACTCAAGAAAGTATTTTTTCTTGCTTTATGAGACAGGGGACAGAGACAGGTGAATTTATTAGTTTGAACAGTCCATATTTGCTGCTTGTCTTCTGGGATATTAGACTGATATGAAATTTGGAGAGTCTCACCTGGTCACTTTCTTTCTTTTGTTCAATCACGTAAAGCGACTTACAGTGTCTTTAGTTAAACCTTGTAAAACAGGTCGGGAGCCATGTCTGTCAACCTGGTTGGTGATCGGCGAAATTTGCTGCTGTTCTACTGCGCCAGCCAAATGTTTTAAACTGTCGTTTCCACTCTCGAATGTTTCACAATGTTTGAAACATTCGAGAATTGAGTGGAGGTTCAGCCATGGTTGGGGACTAGTTGGCTGTTGATTGGGAGTTGGTCGGTGCGTGGTTAAGAGTCAAACCTGACTTCCAACTACGTCTCAATCACTGCTGACTTACTCTCAACCAATCCCCAACCTACCCATGACTCACTCCAGGCCCTTAGACGGATCCTTTCTAATACCTTTCCTAAACTGATAAAAACTTTGTGGGGTCGTGTGGCGTAGCGGCAGAGTGCTCGACTCGGAACCAAGAGGTCCCGGGTCGAGTCCTGACATGCCTCCGATCTTGTGCCCTTGTGAAAGGCACTTTACTCATTTTCACTTGAGTTAAGTGAGGAAAGTCGTGTATTGTCCTGTCCTGTCTTTGTACTCTGTGTTGGTGGCGGCCTAAAAATAACTTGAGTGTAACTTGAGTGTATCGTCGCCACGTTTGGTCATGAAATGCTGGAATAAAAAAAACTAATAACAGAACGTCTATCAACCACACAACCGGCACGTAACACAAAACACAGAAGAACCGTAAACATGGTAAAAGCTGTGCCGAACCTAACTTTGACCTCATTTTGGAATCTCGGGATGTTTACTACATAGAAGTATGGATCATTTTGATTCAAAACAAAGAGATTTCCTGGTCCGCTTCTTTTTAAGTTGCTGATTGTGTCCTTATCAAGGGAACACAACATAAGCAAGACATTCAATATTACCTGTTGGTTTGAATAAAGAGGTTTGAAATCTATAACGAGTTAAAGATGAGAAGGGAACTGCACGAAAATCACACGATTTCCGGTCATATTATTACCCAAATGAAAAATGGAGGTATTGTTTTTGGCGTGTGTGTCTGTGTGTGTGTCTGTGTGTGTGTCTGTGTGTGTGTTTGTGTGTGTGTCTGTGTGTGTGTCTGTGTGTTTGTGTTTCCGCACATTTGTAGTCAGCATAACTTCATAACGCCTTTATGGATTATGGATGATATTTGGTATGTTGGTAAGTCTTAGGAAGACAAAGGTCAAGGTCAAAACTCGGAACTCTTGTTGAAAGAGAAACGATAGATCATAGGTTGAAAATTCCATGGGAAGTTAAGACGAAATTGAAAAGATATACAAGCCTGTAAACTCCAGCGACAAGCTTTCTAGTTTACATAAGGGGTACCGGTGGTGACATATGAAAAACTGACTTCTGTCTCTCGAGGAAGGAAAATGAACCTGCCTGGATCTCCCGAAGCCACGTAGCAGATGGATGTGCTGAGCATGATAGAAAGGGAAGATTGATAGCAGCATGCTGCAGATCGAATCGATCCTTACAGGGGGCGCTTTTGGACATGCAGTGCATGTAACAAAGGGATGCATTACTCTCCAAGCAGAGGTTTGGGTTTGGGGGTATTTTTTAGGCTTTTTTTATCGGGGTTTCTTTTTCGCACTGGAATTTTTCTTTCACCCAACCCAACCTCTGCCGGCACTCACCCCGGGTTGGGTGAAAGAAAAATTCCAGTGCAAAAAAGAAACCCCGATAAAAAAAAGTCTAAAAACACGCCAAAAATAACCCCAAACCCTAACATCTGCTTGGAAAGAAGGGATTCATAGACGATGTAGTCCAAGTCGTTCATTATAGACCATTATAACCTTTGCTTTGATACCATGTTGTACGTTTCATTCCTTTTATATGTGATGTTGTCACTGAATGGTGAGTGATCACACAGGATATTGATATTGCTTGGGAGTTCTGAGGTCTGCGAATTCTTATTCAGTTTGTATATTCATGTATCACATAGCTGAGCACACTGCCTGAAGGCGTAGCATCGGTTTTGTTAAATTAGTACAAGCTGTGTAAGACTATAATTAAAACTCTCAACCTTCAAAGACAGGGTTACTCAACCCTAATCTAAAACACAACACACATTGCACAGATAAACAGCTCATTACTTAAAAGTAGTTTGAGCATTTAGAATGTCTTTTAGAGACAGATTAACTTTTATAGAAGCACATCAAATCCAACAGCTATGTGTGCTATCAAAACCGCATCGTCTCTTTTGCAGTTTGTTGAAGTTTTAGTGCCAGATTTTTTTAACTCGGTGTGACAACTCCTTTGGTGTGAAGAGAAATTGCCAACCTCGCGTGCGTTGATAGACTCACGCTGTGAAAATCTTCATTTTCAAAACCCCGTGTGTGGAGCGCCCCCTAACGTGGACGGGTCGCACGACACCCGGTGAAACTTCATATTAAACAATAGTCTCTGTGTGGTCTTATCCACAGTGAAGTGCAGTCTACGATCCAGGAAAAAAAGACGAATTCTTCTCATTCTTCCAAATAGAAATACCTAGCACAACAGTCTACGTCACGGGAGAACAGCATTCTACGTCACGGGAGAACAGCATTCTACGTCACGGGAGAACAGCATTCTACGTCACGGCAGAACAGCATTTTACGTCACGGGAGAACAGCATTTTACGTCACGGGAGAACAGCGTTCTGCGTCACGGGAGAATAGCATTCTACGTCACGGCAGAACAGCATTTTACGTCACGGGAGAACAGCATTTTTACGTCACGGGAGAACAGCGTTCTGCGTCACGGGAGAACAGCATTCTACGTCACGGGAGAACAGCATTTTACGTCACGGGAGTACAGCATTTTACGTCACAGGAGAACAGCATTTTACATCACGGGAGAACAGCATTTTACGTCACGGGAGAACAGCATTCTACGTCACGGGAGAACAGCATTCTATGTCACGGGAGAACAGCATTTTACGTCACGGGAGAACAGAGTTCTGCGTCTAGAACCGTCGATCGAACGTGTTGAGTGACGCTGAGAGGACGGAGACATTTCCACTGTTTTCCCGTCCACAAAACCCTGAGAAATGGTGCGGAAGAGGAAGAAACTCGTTGGAAAGAATAACCAACCGACGGTCTCGAAGAGGACCGGGGTCACGTGGGAAGACGAAGTTGGGAAGAAATCGCGTTCATCGGACGAAACTGACGACCTTCAGGACTCGGGAACGCCAAGGTCAGAGCCAATGCAGTTATCACCCGAGCGGGATCTCAAGGATTCCGGTGAGAGTGAAGACGTCTTGCAGGATCCCAAGACGGGCTTAGCTGTTCAAGAAATACGCCGCCCGTCTGAAGAACTTCATAAGAACGTGAGTTTGCGAGACAAAAATGGTTTCAAGATGTCGTTGTTCGTCTTCTTTACCTTTGGTGCCGTCATAGCGGTGGTTAGTTGGGTGAATCCGCATGATGTGTGGAACACAGATGCCGATCTTTGCTGCTTCTGGGGTTTCAACACACCCAGAACTGCCGCCAGGGAGACACCCTGCAGTCTGAATCAGACCGGTCTCAGTCCCTCAACAGCACCGCCAGGGTCTGTGAAGGTGTCATTCGCCGCTGCGACTTTGACGTCAGGTACGCCGACCAGATGACGTCAGAAGAGTTCGAATCGACGTACCGGAACCGGAAGCCGGTGTTGCTGCGATTCCGGGGCGGCGCTCGGGACTGGACGGACCCGGACGTGTGGACTAGAGACGGCCTTGTGTCCCGCCACGGCGACAGACGGGTCCGGACGGGTTACCCGCCAGACATCGTCAGTAATTACGGGATAGGAGACGACAGCGAGACGCTTGACGCGTATCTCACGCGTTATCTGGATGACGAAGACGGTTTCGACAGCAAGTACCTGGCGGACAGGACGCTTATGACGGAACTCTTGCCGCACATCCGCCTGCCGAGCTACCTGAACCAGTCGCGACTGGAGGGTCCAGCCTTCCGCCTGTTCCTGGGCCGGTCCGGTCCGGGTCTCTCCTGGCACGCCCACGGACAGGCCTGGAACGGCGTCGTGTTCGGCGCCAAACGATGGTTCATGTCTGCTCCGGACCGACCGCCTCTTGGTGGGATCAGTTTCAAACAACTGGACAGGATGAAGTATGTTCAGCCGTACGTGAGCGCCGCCTGGCGAGCACTGGAGTGCCTGCAGCAGGCGGGGGATGTGGTTTATATCCCGGAGAGTTTCCACCACGCCGTGGTGAACATCGGTCACACTGTGGCCATGTCCTTCATAGACGAATGGCGAACTGAAAAATAGTGCATAAATAATCATAATAGTGCATTTCATCGTACTACATTAAAGCCTTAGTACTAATTTTATTTCATAGACTTGGTCGTTGGCTATAATAATCCGTCTTTTACTCTAACGGGCCACATTTAGTTCAGAACTGAAAATGGCCTTTTCTCTGTGTATTTGGAAATGGCGGGAAGTTTAAAGAAGTTCGCTCTGACTAATTTATCAAATACGGCCCGTTGAATTTTATACGTTTAGTATATGCTCAAGGCCAATGCCATGGCTATCAGTACCAATCTTCAAAGTTCACGGGCCGCGGTTGGTTAAGTGTGAACAGACCTTTTTTTCTGCATGTATGCAAATGTAGCGAGAAATTATTGTAGTCATGTTAGTCCCGCTTTGACTCGTTAATCAAAAGCCATTACATTTTCTTTTTTTTGAAAGTGGGTCAATATTCTCTTTTTTTCATAATATGACATATCACAGAATCAAAATCATTACTAACCTGAACAAAAGATTGAACAAAATTTCAGAAAAATATGTTATTATGCCATATATGCTTTCATGAAAGTTCATCTGTGTTGGTATTTACATGTTTAAAGTTAAAACCTTTGGTCCAACACAAAAATTCTCTCACCTAGAGCTTTCGACCAGTCACTCTGGTCTTGACTAAACCACGCTTCTAGCAGCCCTTCCACTGGTCAGGTCTCTAGCTTGACTAAACCACGCTTCTAGCAGCCCTTCCACTGGTCAGGTCTCTAACCTGACTAAACCACGCTTCTAGCAGCCCTTCTACTGGTCAGGTCTCTAGTCTGACTAAACCACGCTTCTAGCAGCCCTTCCACTGGTCAGGTCTCTAGACTGACTAAACCACGCTTCTAGCAGCCCTTCCACTGGTCAGGTCTCTAGACTGACTAAACCACGCTTGTAGCAGCCCTTCTACTGGTCAGGTCTCTAGACTGACTAAACCACGCTTCTAGCAGCCCTCATCCAACCAAGGAGGTTAAATTTATTGTATTTAACCTCCTTGATCCAACCTCGATACCGGTTTTAGCTTCTAGCAGCCCTTCCACAGGTCAGGCCCTTAGAGGCTTGATGGCCAGCACCTCTAAGCCAGGAGAATCCTGAAAATCCTGATCCTATTGATTTATGTGCCAACATGGACCAATCATCGCCAGTCTCAGAGCTGCAAGGAAAATGTGACGTACAGAATTCAGCTGTACGGAAAAGGCTGCGGTAGTGCCTCATATCACCTATGGTTAGTTCTATCATATCCTCGCATAGAATCCTATGCTAATCTACTAATGATTCGTGGTATTGCAGAATTTTTCAAAGATAGAGATATCAAACTGCTTTTGTTTTTTTCTTGAATCCTCAGTATATAACGTTGCCGCAGAGAAGTAGCAGTTATTGATCTACCAAGAAGACAAATCTGTAGTAGAGTGGCGCTGTTTCAATCTCACCACACTCACACCCGGTAATTGGGCTCTCTCCACACTGGCTCCATCTTCAAATGACAGCCGTAATGCACATGAGCCGGATATGGGCTCACGGTATGACGCATCCAGCTCAAGAGATAAGCCTGGTTCAAACGTCTTCTCAAGCGAGACACGCGCGTGCAGGCTTAACAAACATTGTCTGCAATCAATCGCCCATTCAGACAGAAACATCCAGGTTATTCGTGAATGAGGAAAGGCCGGCGCGCTGTCTGAGTCTGACCGCGTGTGTGCGGTGCTTTTGTAGCCCAGGTCGGGGGACATCGTCCGTGTGGACAACTGGATAACAGGTGAGTACGGATCTTTGTCAACCTGTTCAAGGCGCACAGAGCCATTTCAGGGCAGTACAACTGGATTTTCAAAGTCAATTTACTAGCCGTTTGGTAATGTAGTAAGTTAAATCAACCCTATCCTACATCATGCTGATACCTGTGAGGCAAAAGTGTGATGTCGCTGATGGAAAATGGTTGTTTGTTTCGTATCGTGTTAGCTATTTATCGGTGGTACAGGAAAAGTACTCACGTAGCTTGTCTTGGGGCTATTTCAATGCTTCAAGCTACGTATGTCATGAAATCATGACGAAAATATGCGTAGAAAAGGCAGTAAATGTCAATATCACACAGATTGCCTCATCCATGATATTTTTGTTTTATTTTGCCGCCCTGATATTGCATTGGACGCCTTTTATGTAGGTGTATAGGCACCATACAAGGCAAATATCTGTCTTCAAAACAAACTTTCCTCCATGTGCGTATGAAGTGTGACAGCCGTTCCCGTGTGTATGACGGCGCGGCGCTCTCACCAGGCCTACTGTCGGGCCGCGTGCGGTCCTGATGCCGCCGAATTTTTCAGGCCGGCTGGGACAGGACGATCTGAGGGTGCCATTTCATACGGAGCATTAGGGTGGTGCCTATCTTCATTTCTGTAGCCCTTGGGTCACACAGTTGTGCAGGCACTACAGCAGGGGGCTGGTTCACTATGCGAAGCATAAGGGTGGTGCCTATCTTCATTTTTCTAGCCCTTGGATCACACAGTTGAGCAAGCACTGCAGTAGGTGGCTAGTCCACTGTTGGTTGTTCCATTCTATGCGGAGTATAAGGGTGGTGCCTATCTCCATTTCTGTAGCCCTTGGGTCACACAGTTGTGCAAGCACACTTGTCCACTGTTGGTGGTTCCATTCTATGCGGAGCATAAGGGTGGTTCCTATCTCCATTTCTGTAGCCCTTGGGCCACATGACCACCCGGTTAGAAAGCGAGCACTCTACCCGATTGAACTATTGCACCGGTCAAAAGGATTTAATGATCAAAGGATCTAAGAAAGCCTTTTAATTTCCGTTACAGCTCATTTGGTACGAATCACTCAGTTCATTGAATGAAAGACCTTTATTGTACGTTTGTGCTCTAACAAGCTAAGTACAGGTCATGGATAGACAAGGAAAAGGATACGGCAATTGCACCTAAACTATACATACTACTGTGATCTACTATTTACATGTTCAACTTCTTCTAGCTTCTTGACGCAGTTAAAGATGTACGAGCATATAGAACTAATAATACATGATTTGTCAAGTGTCTGGAAGTGTGTTTTTTGCTTTCAGCAAAATCAAGGCTTAGAAATAAATTTAAGTATCGCAATGCCCTCAGTTTCCGATCGTGAATCTGACCAGGTCCTGATATTGCTGCCAATACGTTTCTGGAGAAAAGGACAAAATACATCGCATTGAACTGCGAGCGCAAATCAAGGCGGCTGCCAGACATCCAATGCAATTTCAGGATGGGAAATATATTCTGGATGAGGAAAATTAATTTAAAGCAGGGTTGAATTAACTTAAAGCATTTAAAAAATGACCGGAAATTTGACTTTGAAAATCCAAGCTCTACTGCCTAGAAATTGCTTTGGGTTATCTTTGCACGTATAGATTCAAAGGACTATTCATAACATTATACCATCATGAGTATTTTTATAAATTCATCAGGTTGGTGAATGATTGAACAACAATCTCTTGTTTAACAAGAGCCGACGTTTCGTTGACCGCCTGACATCTCCCTCAAGGCTATAATGACTGGATCGATGTTCATTGAAGATACAACAATGTGTAGGTGGTCCTGGTTTACAGTGCACTGACGTCCCACGTAAAGTAATTGTGGCACGTAGATATAATGTTACTACAACAGTGAGATATGCAGTGGTTAAAACATTGTCAGTTATATAAGAACGCGATCCCAAACGTGACTACGTCTACCCCCATCACGAGTTATCGCACAATTATACTGACAGAATCTTTATTGACACAACAAAAAAAGTACAGGCACTTTTGTATGATCTTCTACAACTAAAGATCTAACAAGGTAAATACATGTGTGGATAACGTCATCTTACGTACAGAGTATATGTATGATGTAACAATAAAGGTTAACTATTCTCTAAGATCTCTAAGAACATGTGTTCTCTAAGATCGAAACATTCTTTAATGTATTTTCCTATTTGAACGCTGTATTGGTCATCTCCCCTGAGAATATAGTTGAATTCATCTATAGGATCTAACGTATTGAAATCAATTGAACAAGCGGAAAGAAAGGTGAACAGCAATAGGCGCTTATCATTGTATAGTGTACAATCTATTATGAAATGGTGCTCATTTTCATTATATACGGAGCCATACGGAGCTATCAACTGATACGTCCAACGGAGATACGGGGTGGTATTTTATTGCTTATTTCATGCAGATCAGAATATTAGAAACTGAAATTAAAAAAATCAAAAGGTCCTTAGTTTGAATCCCTGACAGGCCCTGTTGACCTTGATGAGTAAGACACTTTGCACAAATGTCATTACTGTATTATATTTTACAAGTTTACAAGTTTAATGGAGAACATGCCAAAAATTATAATGAACTGTTGTTGGTAGATAAATAGTGGCATTATAGATTTTATTTGCAAAATCATGCCCGAAGGTTAATTGTTAATTACAGTCAAAGATACTGTTCGGTACAATATAATAATAGGAGACAGACAACTATTGTCTAGAAAAACTTATACTCCTACTACTACGCTAGCTATTTTGAGGTATGACTTCTTCTTTGAAGGCAGTGGATAATGAATAGTCCCACATTCTGCGTAATGAGTGGGTTTTGTGATCTTAGTAGAAACGTAGTCTTTTGGTGATCTTCTAAATAAAGAAAAGATGGGGAAATTGTGGTAACTGTCGGTCTCATAGTGAGGACATCGGCTTAAAAATGTTTTCAAATGTTTCCACTGCATTCATTGGAAAGGAAAGGTATCTCCCGTGCCCTTATGCAGAGCGTATGGTGGTGCCCATCTCAACGCACTACAGCAGGGGGCTAGTCCGCTGGTAGTGCTGTGTGTTTGATCCCACACTCTTTCTCATATGTACTGAGTGCTAAGCAGAGAAAGAAGTGTGTACCATTTTTAAAGTCTTTGGTATGACCCGGCCGGGGTTTGAACTCACGACCTCCCGGTTACAAAGCGAGCACTCTACCAATTGATCTATTCATTGGGCAATATTATATTAGCTTCGGGTGGGACGTTCAATGGGGGTTCTGTGTTCGGTGCATCTCAGCGTGACTGGATCAAAATAGAATAAAACCTTTCTGATCCAAGAGGGGAAGGAAGTATTTCCATTGTAAAGCCGGTCTATTACCAGTAATATAATCCTAATAACACATGACACAGTACAATTTCGCTTACAAAGTAGCAGCGGAGATTACACCATATCCGGGATAAGATTTCATCCCCACCTGAAACATGACTGATGATTCTCAGTCCGCCTACAGCTGATGGTGTCTAGATACAGTGAGATCCGTGTTGTATTTATTTAGTCAAACGGTAAAAGATGGTGGCGTCGTGTGGTGGTGGTACATCACTGGACTATGAAACGGGGAGACCCGGGTTCGATTCCGGGTCGTACCCGAACAAGTCCGAACATGCGCCCCGACGTTATACCCTTGGGAAAGGTACTTTTCACGACTTTCCTCACTTCACTCAGCTCAGGTGAAAATGAGTACCTAGCTTCGGCTAAGGACGTCCTTCGGATAGGACGTTAAATGGAGGTCCCGTGTTTGGGAGAGCCACACCCCACGCACGTTAAAGAACCTACTGCACTTATCGAAAAGAGTAGGGGACCTTCCCGGTGTGAGTGGTTCAAACCTTACAGTCTGGTCTCAGGACGTTTGACATCTTTGAAAAGGTGATAGTCACCTGTTATGTCAATCCTTCCACAAATGCGGTAAATCGTCATAAAAAATATAAAAAATAAAGATAAACGTAGTTCCGTAGCCTTTTTCAGGCAGTGGGTTGTTATCCAATGTGTCAGAGCACGGTATTGGACGATGGATCCCATCCCTCTCCTTCCCCTGTCTTTTACCTCCCCAACCGAAAGCAGGTACAATTTTGCACCTGGGTGGAGTGAGGAATGTCCTTTCCCAAGGACACAAGATCGGTGACATGTCAGGGTTCGAACCGAGGACCTCTCGGTTCTAAACCAAATAGCTTATCGTTACGCCACACGTCAAGTTTCCTAACTTGCAAGACGTCGTCCGTCAAGCTCAATAGTAAAGTCTAAACAGAATACAAACGTCTGTCAGTTAGTAATAAGGCCACAGCATGTATATTTTATGGATGACATCCTCCGCAGATTTCAAATCTAATGCGAGCGGGCGAAAAAAAAAAAAGGCGAGCCGAAAAAAACAAGGTTCCTACAATTCAAAATTTTTACTCCATTATTGTACAAATGGTTTTGATTCAGTAGGAACATCACATATACACAGCCAGCATCACATATCACTGCATCAAACTAAGAAACAAAACATTAAATAAGAGCCTTTTCTTGTCTCATTTCTTCATAGTTATCTGCCATCCACTTTCTGGCATAGCAACAGACAATTTTGCCCATTTTCGGCATATTGACCACTGTCAGAAGGCACGCACTCATGTCATTCATAAAAATTACTTGCTGTGGCCAAAGTTACTTTCTTGCTCCTGATCACGAAGTACATGTATTGACAACTCCTTCTTGTCATACCACGTTTTGTATCTTTCCTACACCCTCAGTGATCACATATATTTCACACTGTGGGCATTTGCTTTGTTTTTCTCCATTTGTTTTATCTGCGCTCGCGGTTGCATCTCTTTTGCGATGTGCTTAGGATCTTTGTTTGTTTGTTTGTTTGTTTGTTTGTTTGTTTGTTTGTTTGTTTGGGATCTCCATTGGAGTGAATTTCACATTACTCCTCCTAGAGTCCGTAGTGAATCATCAGATAGTAGTATTTGCACACCGGGGCATGCCTCTACTCTTTTTCGGTCTGGTGGGTTCTTGCCGTGCGTGGGGTGTGGATTTCCCAAAATACTAGACCTTCAAAGATTAGATCATTTTCACCTGATTGAAGTGAGGAAAGTCGTGTTAAGTGCCATTCCCAAGGGCACACGATCGGCGACAAGGTAGCTACAGGGTTCGAACCCGGGACCTCTTGGTTCCTAGCCGAACACGCTACCGCTACGCCACAAGACCCACACTATGTCTTCCATAGAATGAAGTCAGTGTGACCTTGCCTTTTTTTAATTTAGTTCAATTTTCACTACAAAGCAAGGCTCATACGTACATGTTTTGGGTTACAATCATCATGATGTTTGTTTACCTTAGGCTTGAAAAGTTTAAGCTTGTACCCACCAGGGAAGTTTTCGTAAGGATGCTTGTTCCATGGTGATGTACACTGAAAGAAACTTTCAGTGCGGAACTTTGTCCAGAGAGATGGAGTAAGGAAGACGTAAGGGCGAGTTACTTCCGCAGAAGTGGCAAAACGTGTTCTTCCTGAGAAAGTTCGGGGTGGGGGCACAAGTGAGTAACGCTAGGCTTGCTACATCACGCCTGTGTGAGAGTGGTGGTAAGGTGGCGAACATGTACAGGTCACTCCCAACAAGATTCCGTCAGCGATTTTGAACCCTGCCCGGATGTGACAGCAATATTCCATTTAGAGAAATAGTAGAAATTGGCCAGAAAGAGTAGAAATTGGCCAATAGATAACATGCCAGGGCCCGCTGAAGGAGTACAGCTTGCCGCACCCAGACACGACTGATTTCAGTACTCCGCGAAGGTCACTGAAGTCAAACCCAGTAAAACTAGTACCATGCATGTTGTAGAATATAGTATAATGCTAGACGTAGATATAGTCTCACATACCACTGTATTTTCTTTCTTATGTTGTTTGTAACTGCAATTAGCCCTCGGGCATGTATTTGCAATAAACTTTCTTTAATATTCATCCACACCTGGAACACCTGCATCGCGACGTTTCCTTCATTTACCGCTGAACTATTACAGCCAACTCGGGTTATGCCGAATCTACCTTAGGGACAAAAACGCCGCTGTAGTTCCAGAAATACCCGGTAGGAGGCCCTAAAACTTGACACAGTATCACTTCCTTCTCACCCGCAAGACCACACCGATCTGGAGACCTCACCATATTTTGGTCAAAAGATACAAAATCTGGACGTTCCGCTTACAACTACACATGACATGGGAGAAATACATACACTATAACAACTATTAATAAGTAGATTGCAAGCATTTTGGGAGCTGAAATATGATACACATCCAGAATCCTACATCTGTTTTTTTAAGCGAATACGAGAAGCAAGGAACTAAGTTAGTGTTGACTTAAATTAAGGTGTAAAAATGTATGTTTAAGCCTACGAGGCAAAGTAGCTTTTAGCACCTTCAAACTAACAGGCAATTTGCTGAAGCTATGTTGTTTGTAGCTGGCACATAATACTTGGTAAAATCTCTACGAAAGAAAATAACTGTCTGATCATTAGTTCCATAACTTCATGAAAGCTTGCAACAAAGCACCGTATGTTTTTTCAGAAACACGACTCGTCTTTGCGCTTAGTCTAAACAACAGGTTCCACTGAATACACCGTTTTCCCCACACCGCCTCGGGTAATGCGTGTTATTTTGGTCCCACACCTCACGCCTATCAACACGGGGAATGGATCGGCAGCGGAGAGTCATAATTATCGGCGCGGAGAATCATAATTGGCGAGCGAGGATGATAATTGGGCTCTTATGTGCCTTCCTGTTTGTCGGATGAAGGTAGCTGGGTGCTCATCTCGGCTCATGAGAGACGTGGGGTTTGCAGAAGCCCGCAGGCACTTCTGACTATTTCCGCTCATTACGCCAGACGTGCGCGGTGCGCCCGTACGGTCTCCACGGGCAACTAAACATGCGGCATGGTATGAGATGACCTTTGGGAACTTTCCAAGCAGAAGTTGGTGGAGAAGTTTGTGACCTTTCTATCAGATGTCCTGTTTTCTATCGCTACTCTGCACTAAGGCCATACCGACATAATTTTATGGATGACATCCGCGCGCGCATTGACTTTCGCCTCTTCTCAAAAAAAAAAAAGATCACGTCCTCCTTGCGTAGTCCATGGTAGTTGGCGACAATACGGCGGCGGTAAGTTTAGAGGATGGCACCCAGGCTACTAACGCGAAGCTCCACGACTCAAGAACTCAGTACATACGCACGGTGCCGATTCATAAATTCCGCAAAAAGCCAGCATGTGCCGGCTTGTCCTATACGTTCCTTTGTACTGCCTCAAATTCACAATACTATCTTTGTATTCCTGTGGTTTAGTAGCATTTCTTATTTTTGGTCGGAATTTTTTTTATTCGCCCGTCCGCACTAGTTTGGGGGTCTTCAGAGGATGTCATCCATAAAATTAAGTCAGTGTGGCCATCTGCCACCGGTCGGAGGTTCGAGGAACAGAGGGTTGTGCGGTTCTTTGAGAGAAGTGTTGAAGTCCCTGTGAACCGGTAACAGATCACAGTTCTACAAGGGTGTTCTTTGAAACTCCGAGCGGTGGCAGAGGTCGATGGAGAGTACGAGGTAACACGGGGCATATGTTAGAAAGGTCACAATCTTCGACACCAACCTCTGCTTGGAGAGTAACCCTTTGGGATCGAAGAAGGCTTTGAAAATTGGACCGGGGTGCTTCAGAGTGTGACCATGCCGATGTGCGTGGAAACAGTCATTCATGTCGCCTGGTGACCGCGGGCATCCATTCACATAACCAAGGACGTTATAATGTCCTTGACATAAGGCGTATAACAGACTAGTACTGTTTTTAATTTTTTATTTCCAACATGTAATCACAAGACGTGGTGACGGCACACTCAAGTTTTATCAACTTATACCAATACAGGGACTCATTTTCTCCTGAGCGAAGTGAGGAAAGTCGTGTAAAGTACCTTTCCCAAGGGCACAAGATTGGTGGCATGTCAGGACTCGAACCCTCAACCTCTAGGTTCCGAGTCGAGCACTTTGCCGCTATGCCACCCGACCCCACGTAGTACTGTTTCTGTACTTGCCGTTTGACGGGTATGTCTAGTATGTCCATGTCGATGCCACAACGTTTATCCTCGGAATTAAAGTATAGAATTCTACTTGAATCAAATAGGAAAGATGAGACAGTAACGTATGCCGAAATATGTAATTATGAAATCTTGTGAACATATGTCCTCGGAAGGCCCATGCTACATTTCAGCCCAAAAGATAATTCATGTGTTGAAAATGAACAAACATCTAGGGATATTTGTCCACTCTTCCTTCATGCCAAATGTATAAGGTTAATGCCCCCAGAATGAAAATAAAAGTGGCCTTCGTAAACCCTGTTTCTCATTGATAGTAAAGTTCTTTATTCACAGAGTTTCGATGACCGTTTGTCATCTTCATTAGGGTAAGTCTGATTGGTTCATTGTGCACTGAAGCCGCTGACAATACAGTCCCATCAATAGTGAAATATGCTGTTCCTAAGGTTAAGTATTGTTACTTACTTTATATATATTGTTAGTCAACAATACTAAGCTAATGCGGCGGTCCTAAATGTAAATATTGTAACGTATATATTGTTACCTTCGCCAAGAAGATTATGTTTTCAGTAGCGTTTGTCTGTGTGTGTGTGTGTGTGTGTGTGTGTGTGTGTGTGTGTGTGTGTGTGTGTGTGTGTGTGTGTGTGTGTGTGTGTGTGTGTGTGTGTGTGTGTGTGTGTGTGTGTTTGTGTGTGTGTGTGTGGTTTAGCAAGATAACTCGATAACTCGAGAAGCAGTAGATGGATTGGAATGAAACTTGGTAGGTGGGTAGGCCTTTATAAGACCTAGAGATGATTAGATTTTGGGCTCCCTTGTGGCTTTCCTAGGTACTGCAGCAGAACTTTTGGTTTTGATATCTGGCGATCTGGACATGCTAGGGTCACGAATTTTGGATGACAGATAGCTATTGGGATAGGGAAGAAGTGACATGGGTTTGGGTCCCTTAGCGGCTTGTTCTGGAACTGCAGGCGCATTTGTTGAAAAATATTTGAAGGAGGATAACTCAAGAACGTTTTGTCGTGATTTTTGGTACGAGTATGTAGGTAGTTGAAGTGATGCTTGACATAATCAGATTTGCATAATTTATGAGGAAGAGCTATAATAGCCTTGTTGTTAAGATGTTGTTGGGTGGAGAATATGATCAACTGATATAATCCATGCAAATGAGGCTCTTATTTACAACATCAATGATTAAAATTGTATAATTCGACCCAAGTGATACAGAACAGAGCAGCCAGGCTTGCCCTGGGATGCGACAGATACACAAGCAAGGACAGGTTGCTAGAGAAGCTGGGATGGCTACCAGTGAAGGACAGAGTTCACCAGAAAGGACTGAGAACTTTCAGTAGGATAATGAAAGAAAAACAACCCATATCATTGTATAAGAATATCACAATGCAGTCACAAGATTTTTGTATAGAATGTCCAGCGCTTGGAATGAAATGAAGTGGTGATGATGTACATGTATATAGCCTTATTTTAATCTGTTGTAATTGCCAATGTATTTATCTTTTGTAAATGTGTCATGTGTGTCTTGAAGGACCACAGGAAGAATAGCTACATTTGTTGTAAGCTAAGTGTGGATCCCAATAAAGTCAAAGTTGTCGTCTTGCCAGACGATCTACAGCTTCAGTCGCTCTCTGCGGGTCTGGCTGGGCAGCGCCTCTCGTGCCTGGTACAGCCGACTCTGTATCTGACATAATCTGTATCAATATAGCCGGTATAATCGCCCTTCGGCGTAACACACCAGCTTTGCAGGCACGCGGCGCGCCGGCAGCTAGCTATATCACACCGAACGATTTGTTACACTCAATCTTTGCACATTTAATTGCAGGAGTTGTTTAAAGCTTTCTAGTGATGATGCCCCAACTGTGCTTGGTGGCAATGAGTTCCACTCTACGATAGTTCTCGGGAAATACGATCGAGTTTTTGAATACCTCGATTCTTGGTTGATAACTCTGATATTTGAAGGCATGACTGTTTCTTGTTCTTGTGATCCCAAATCTATACCCCTCGTCACGGTCATGGATTCGAATGAAGACCTTTATTGTGCACACATACCCACTGGGTTAAGTACAGGTCACAGTAAAAGGATGGTATACAGATAACGTTACATATATACATCGTCAAGTAACTACAATTCAGTAAATTAAATAAATTCGGTTTCTTCTCGTTTCTTAGTAATGGCAAAAAGGTAATCATGACTGGAGTGGATTTTCTGATCCATTCAGAAGACTCCTTAATCCAATCACCTGGTGAAGATGACAGACGGTCATCGACCCGTAGGCTCTTGTTTAAAAACAAGTGGTTGTGAAGAAAGAACTTTCTTATTAATCATTCACCAAGCTGATGAAATTAGGCCCTGTTCATATAAAGTCAGTGAAGGCACTTTACATGTGGTTTTCCCCAAAGCCTGTTTCAAGGGGCCCCATCTGAACGCTCCAAATCACATTGAAAGCGCCTCGATCCCAAACCACTTCTAGAGGTGGTTTCGAATCGGTTTTCCCGCATCGCGATTTGCGTCTGAACGCAATGTGATTTAAATGTAACTTCGCCTGGTCATGGATTACGGGGTGATATTTCTTTATTTATATGTAATACCAAATTTTACATGGCAGAAACTTAAATAGCAGTAATGGTCAAATAATGTGTCCGTTCTCGGACGAGCTTCGCCGCCTCTGGCGGGACTACATCGGCATTCGGCCGAGGTACGCTGGGAGGGGGGCACCAGCAAGCAGGTCGTTGACCTCTGACATTAATAACACGCTACCTTGCGTGTTTTCATCAAACAACAATTAATGTAGATTCGGAGAATCGTGATCGGACACGGTTTGAAAGGAATGTGTGGCACATGGAACAGATGTGAGGAATGTGAGTTACCCGAATCGCGGTTCGGGTGAATTCATATGAACAAGGCCTTATTCACCCTGTTTGTTGAGTTGAGTCTGTTAGTTCGCCCGCTCAGTGATTCTAGTGAGTCTGGGGCTGGGTGTTCTGTACTGGGGAGAAGAGATGCTTTTACCGGCCTGTTGAAGTAACCTTGCAGTGGCCTTCGGGATTTCAGGACTATTGTACAATGGAATACCCTGCCACACGAGGTATAAAGGTATAATGTTATCACATGGGGATTTTAAACAAAGACCACTAAAGCACGCGAGAGGGTCGAAGCTTGCAGCACATGCTACGCATGTCTTGAATGTTATTTTGAAATAATTGTATGTAAGGCCACACCAAGTTAATTTGTTGGTTTGTTTATCAGAAAAAAAACAAGGAAGAGACAGGGCGAAAAAAATAAAAATAAATACAGGTCTAGGCATCCCTATTTATAGCCCCAAATGCTTAGATAGGAGCCTTGAAGTCAACACAAAAGGCTGGGTTGATATTTTAACAGTGAATTTTGAACTTTTAATGAAACCACTGCTTTGATAGATGGAAAAACTGTAACAACTAGGAAGAAAATAACTTTCCTCAACTGTTGGGGGCAAAATATGAGCATTTTAGTTGATTCAGAACCAGAATCCTTTTTTTTTTTGCATATCAGAAAAAATGAAGAAGCGAATCCGAGAACCAACAAATTGAATTGGTGTGGCCTAATGTAGTTTTATGTTAGATGTACGTTGAGGCAATCCTGTGTCTTTTATGTACTTCTGTCCTCTCCTAGAAGACTAGCTATCAGATAGACAGCTAAATACAGGCTTGAGTTCAATAAACTCCAATAAACAGTCTGTCAAGAGGTTGAAATTGAATAATCCAGAATTACTATCCGTAGACAAAATAGCAAGGCGATGTGCCTATTGTGTTTGGCATCATAAACGCCAATATGGGTATACTGATCATAAAAAGAAACAGTACATGGATAGAAAACCGTACATAGATGTGAAAATATGAATTTCTAAAGGCAGGCCACGTGTAGCGTTATCAGTAATGTTTATTTATTTGTTTATTATGATTTTTCACAAAGTGAAAGGGAGGGCAAAACAGGTGCATACGCACCTTTACAAGTTGCCCTCCCCCATACAAAAACACATATACAACATCAAAATTTACATAGTCAATAACAAGTACATCAATATAGAAGGTTAAGTATAATTCAAATATATCTAATAAGTAGTTATAATATATTGTGTTGATAAAATAAGACTTAATGTCAGACACTCTCCAACCTGACTAGTTTTCAAAGAAAAATCAATTAACAAAAGCGATGTTGTAGATCTAGAACTGTACACTAAGAAACAGATTAGCGGGCGATACTGGTGACTGAGTGATAACATACGTGATCTGTGGTACACACAACCGTAAGGAACCCAGCTTTCTGAATCATCAACACAGCTACTCTCCAAGCAGAGGTTTAGGGTTTATTTTCACGTGTTTTTGGGCGTTTTTTTCTTTTCTGGTATCGTTTTAAGCAGATGATAACTGCCTGGCAAATGGATACTGCCTGGCCAAATTGATACCGTGTTGTTTTCCTACCTCCATGGTTGCAGCCACAAAAAACTGCTTTATTTTGACGTGTTTTTAGGCGTTTTTTCTCTATACTGGTATCTTTTTAAGCAGATGCTAACTGCCTGGCAAAATGGACAGTGCCTGGCCAAACTGAAACTGTGTTGTTTTCCTACCTCCATGGTTGCAGCCACAAATAACTGCTTTATTTTGACGTGTTTTTAGGCGTTTTTTCTCTATACTGGTATCTTTTAAGCAGATGCTAACTGCCTGGCAAATGGATACTGCCTGGCCAAACTGAAACTGTGTTGCTTTCCTACCTCCATGGTTGCAGCCACAAATAACTGCTTTATTTTGACGCGTTTTTAGGCGTTTTTTCTCTATACTGGTATCTTTTGAGCAGATGATAACTGCCTGGCAAATGGATACTGCCTGGCCAAATTGATACTGAGTTGTTTATCTCCATGGTTGCAGCCACGTTTGTTGTGGCCTATTCTAATGAAACGGAGGCGGTCTGATCTGGAACCATCCACCGCTTTCATTTCATTAACCCACCTATAGAGACAGGGAACATTGGTCGTGCGCGGTTTCTTTATTATATCGTCCTTCATTACATCGAAGACCTGTATCTGACGGTCCTCACGGCTGCGAGATTGCTGGTCAAGTCAGATCACTGCCCTTTGACGGTCTTTTTCTAAGAGGAGTGCCCTTGGTTTGGGAGGGAAGCAAACGTCAGAATCAGGTTCTTGATATTGCATTGCACATCTCAGTCTGGAGGCGAATGACAGTGAGAAGGAAGGACCGAGTGCTGGGATGTGAGAGACAAGGTAAGGTGTCTACCCGTGCTCCATGCATAGCATAGGGTTTTGGTGCCCATGTCCGAAGCCCTTGGGCGACACACAGTTGAGCAATACACTACAGCAGGTGGCTGGTCGGCTGGTAGTGCTGTGTGTTTGACCTTCCCACACTCTTTCTCATATGTGCTGAGTGTTAAGCAGAGAAAGAAGTGTGTACCATTTTTTAAAGTCTTTGGTATGACCCGGCCGGGGTTTGAACTCACGACCTCCCGGTTACAAAGCGAGAAATCTACCATTTGAGCTATTGCACCGGTAAGCTGTGATGGTGGTATAATTTGCGGGGGCATGA
This sequence comes from Branchiostoma belcheri, assembly GCF_001625305.1. NCBI lineage: Eukaryota > Metazoa > Chordata > Leptocardii > Amphioxiformes > Branchiostomatidae > Branchiostoma > Branchiostoma belcheri. Next base: position 2,065,673 of record NW_017804198.1, read on the forward strand.
GCAGAATGGTTGGTCACTCCAGTTTGTCATACACACGATGTGTAAGCTATGCTCGAACAACTGCCGGTACGGCTGGTTTAGTAGGCGATGTTTCAATACTCTTAAAGGCACTCAATGCAATTTTAGGGCGTCAAAACAAGAAATATTCTGAATGAGTAAATCTTACTGCCCTTTCTTTTTTTAATTTACTTCATCAGTCAGCACAAAACAAGGCTCATGGGAGCCACTTAAAATGTTTTGGGTTACAGTACAGCCAGTGAGGACAGATGTTTGTTGACCGTAGACTTGAAGAGTTTAAGGTTATACTCATAGGGGAAGCAATCACGAGGTAGCTTATTCCAAAGTGATGCTGTTCTTGGAAAGAAGTTTTCAGCATGGAACTTCCTCCTAAGAGGTGGTGAATGAAGGAAGAAAGGGTGATTTGCTTCGGTGGAAGTGGCAAGACATGTCCTTGTTGAGAATGTTCGAAGTGGAGGCACTAGCGAATGAAGTGCCAATAACTAGCTACAGCCAGCCTACGATACGAAACAAGCAACCGTTTTCCATCAGCGACATCACAAATTTGCCTTACAGCTATCAGCATGTTTTGGGATAAGGTTGATTCAACTCACCGCATGAAAGAATCACCAGAAAATTGACTTTGAAGACTCGGTTTTCCTGCTCTGAAATTGTTTTTGATGCCTTTGATGTCTCGGGATTTCGTATTCTTGAAAATCAAAGACTTATTTCATGATACAACTTGACTGCGTCTAGCGGGGAGTTGAATATCACAAATGGGTAAGGTAGTTTACCGACATCTGCCGTGTTTCGCAAAATACAGATTTTACCGACGGAGAAATATATAAATCTAAATAACATATTCCTTTTTACACATCTTATCAATTACATGATTGTATTGCCAGCATTTGAAATTAAAAGGCCGTAACGCAACAGTCACTCATGATTCACATATAAAATATGGCCAAAAAAATAGAATTGTATCATCAGATACATTTAAAATATTTACCCTTTCTTTTAAGATAGCCCCTTTCCTTCATTTGCAGTTTAAGGTTGGTCAGTAACGTCAAAACTGTTTTGCAATAAATAATTACTGAGCATAGACTGTGAGCCTAGACATGTATGTCTATTACTCCGCATAGATCAAATAGGAAAGTCGTTGAGATTGGCATTTTCAGCTGCCCTCTCACCCAGACATTGGAGCAGCTGCGGCATCCATAATGCTGAGGTCACATTTCCAAACCGGGGCCCGGCCGGGCAGTTTCGATTAACGAAAAATCAACAATTTTATCAAGAATATATGCAAATAATTTCATTATTGATTTTTTTTCCACCTTTTTTGTGCTCTGTTGTCTCTTCTATCATATTTTTCGTTCCATAAGACTGCCCGGCCGGGCCCCAGTTTGGAAATGTGACCTCAGCATTACGGGAGGTGCCGAACATCGCACGGTTTCTCACGCGCTCAAACTCACGGCGCTGAACTGGTCAGAGTTGTCAGGATGTTTAGGATTTGATGAATAAATGTTGAAAACATTTATCATGATTCATGTTAAGAACATACTTGAACTACCACCTTAAATTTGTGAACGTAGCGTGTCCAGATCGCGAGATATCAAAACCGGAAGTTCAGCTGCAGTACCAACAAAAGCCGCCAGGGGGCCCAAAATCTAATCATTTCTAGGTCTCATCAAGACCTACTCACCTACCAACTTTCATGACAATCCATCTGAATGTTCTTGAGATATCTTGCTAAACCACAACCCCCCAAAACACACACACACACACACACACACACACACACAGACACACACACACACACACAAACACACACACACACACACACACACACAAACGCTCGGCTCGGTTCATGTAAGGTCATGTTCAACGGCGTTGTTCGCTGGAGTATTGGATTTTAAAAAACATAAATATGATATCCACTCAACACATAGAACAAGTTGATGACGCTTGCTGGGCTCAACTCGGCAAGGTGAGATCAATTATTAACTAGAGAAGTAACATTTGCAAAGCAAATGCATAATGTTTACCTTCGGACATGGTCTGCTCTGTTAATTTTTACTCAAACACATACATGTACTACTAGTATATGGCGACAGGAGCAGAGCAGACCATGAAATTGCAACATTATGTTACCCAACACCAGTCACCATGGTGACAGACGTCAACAAATCATGTCATTGGCCAGATCAGAGGTTAGTGTTTGGAACAGAAGAGGAAGAAACTGAGTAAAAACAATATGTTTTCCTTTGGTAAATATAAAAAGCCTTTTTTTAGTAGCCGTGCTGGGCAAAAGCTAGTAATCCGCGGAAGCGCAGTAAGCCTACCTTTAGTCTCCAAATGTATTTTTCTTGGGAACTGCCGCGGCAAATGCACTCCACAGCGAACCAACTCCCCTGGTATGTTATCTGTCAATCTGGTCAATTTCTGCTCTTTCCAGCCGCTTCCGAGGCCTTGTAGAGGGTAAGAATAAGTACTGTGTGGTTCATATAGTTTTTGCTATAGAGCGTGCGGGTAACTAAAATGGGTGAAAAGTTTTTTAAAAAGCATCACAATAAAGTGTAGAAGTGTTTGTTTGTTTGTTTGTTTGTTTGTTTGTTTGTTTTTGTTTCTATGTTTCTAGAGGAGTCGGCCTAGTAGAGGAACTCTATGTTCCTGTAGCCGGCTCCTCTCAGAATTTTAATTTCTGTAAAGCTGAATAAATAAAAATAAATAAATAAAATGAATAATGAAATGTGTTGGTTATAATCTAGCTTGCCGCCCTGGGGTATGTATGGAAGTCAATCAGTTGTCGTGAAAACGATGAAACGGAAGTGGTTTTTGAATGGTTTACTCAGAATATACACAGTACCTACAGACAAACGCGCGCAGGCAAACTAACTGAATTATGCTGTAGTCAACATGACGGCATCAACACAGCATAAGCATTGCATTTTGCTATCAAGAACGACCTTGTTAGAAACATCTAAAATTCCAATTCATCAATGACAAGTATTGCTTTGTCCTTGTCATTAATACGTTGTGCGGTTCTAGAATTACAAGTATTTCGACAATTCATTCAAAATATGTAAATATTGGTGTATTAATTTGAAATCGTTCATAGTCCATTCGTTATATTGGATATTATAAACAGTATTGTGAAACGGTGATGTAACATACATGAAAATTATTTCATCCTTTTTCGTTATAATGGATAGACAACCCGTTGCTATTGCACTAGGTACTGGTAGGTTCAGCATTATTCAGTTCTTAACCATGCAGGGTAAGCTGCTATTTCTAAAACGTTCAGTTCTTATTTTGGTGCAGTCTATCTAGTTACTGGACCATGTTGTACATGTACCTAATACCAGCCCAGAAGAGAACAAGAAATATCCATGCCTTCAAGTACCAAAGTTATCAACCAAGGATTGAAGTGTTCAAGAATTCATTCTTTCCTAGAAGTATAGCAGAGTGGAACTCACTGTCACCAAGTAAAGTGGGGGCATTGTCAATAGATAGCTTTAAACAATGTCTAATGTCTAAAATGTCTAGAAGTTGAAGGGTTAGTCGTAAGAAGTCGATCGGTGTAATATAGCCAGCTGCCGCCGCGCCGCGTGCCTGCGAATCTGGTGTGTTACGCTGAAAGGCGGTTATACCGGCTATACAGATACAGATACAGATACGTCCACTGAAGTCTCCACTAAGATGAATGAATGAATGAATGAATGAATGAATGAATGAATGAATGAATGAATGAATGAATGAATGAATGAATGAATGAATGAATGAATGAATCAATCAATGAATGAATGAATGAATCAATGAATCAATGAATGAATGAATCAATGAATGAATCAATGAATCAATGTATGAATGAATGAATGAATATATAAACAGATATAATACAGATATATAATACAGATACAGATACAGATACGTCCACTGAAGTCTCCACTAAGATGAATGAATGAATGAATGAATGAATGAATGAATGAATGAATCAATGAATCAATGTATGAATGAATGAATATATAAACAGATATAATACAGATATATAATACAGATACAGATACGTCCACTGAAGTCTCCACTAAGATGAATGAATGAATGAATGAATGAATGAATGAATGAATGAATGAATGAATGAATGAATGAATGAATGAATGAATGAATGAATGAATGAATGAATGAATGAATGAATGGATGAATGAATGAATGGTTTATTTGATCAACATGATCCTTTAAAAAGTACATCGCAGCCAGGTAAAGTGGCTGAATTGCATACTTTTCACATCGATAGATAAGGCTATTTACAAATTGACATTTGGTACACATATTAATATTTACATCGTAATGATGTTCTAAATGCGGAGAAGTTACTGTTCGTTTAGTAGTTTTATCATGTACGGAATAGGACTGTAGACGTAAGACACAATAAAAGACATGACGTGGGGACCGAGGATAGTCACAGCTCGTGTTACACGCGGCGGTGGCGTCTGTTTTCCGCCGGCGGCGGAGTGACGATAAAGGCGGCACGGCACGTGGTTATCTGACGTTCAGACGTACGCTTGTGCGGGATGAGCAGTGACGTACAACAGACGCCGTGAGTGGCACCGGAGCGGGCGGCACGGGGGGTGATAGCGCTGCCCTCACGACTGTGCGCGGGGACGAGACGCCGATAGACCGGTGTAGCAGCTCTGTAAGTGCCGCAATCTAGACACAGACCCTTTCTAAAAGTAATTGCAAGGGGAGTTTTTGGAATGATAATGTTTTAGCGCGAGTTTCGGATGCGACGGGCGCAAAAACATGTCTTTAAGTCTTCTGTCACATATCATTTTGAATTTGCAGAGTTTTAAGATTGACTGGAATCGGAGCAATACTCTCAGCATACATTGAACGTACAAGATTTAGTGTTGGGCTATTGTCTGATATTACAGAAATGACATTATTACGAGCAGGCAGGAAATGCATGGATTTCAGGCCGCGATAACTATCATAGTACTGGCCGAGTGTTTTTAGAATTATTTCAGGTTGTAATCAAACTCGCACCGTGTGCATTACAACGTTACAAGACTAGAGTTTCACGATCTCATACCTTCACCAAATGATGTTAAACTTTACCACTGACGAATTTTGCGTGTTTCTCATCGATTGTGCAAATAAGAAACTCGTATGCATAAATTATATAAGTTGATCGTATTCTCCATTCAAACAACAGGAGTTGTTCAATGGCCGTTTTATCGTAGCAAAAATACTATTCTAGCCTTTTCCATCAATTTTGCAAGTCAGGCCCTGATTTGCATAAGGCTATGTTGATATGATTATTATGGATGACATCCACACGCACATGAATTTTTGTCCATGGGCGGTGCCAAAAAAATAAAGCTCACGAAGCTTGTTTTTGAGCTATTTCTAACGCTTTAAGTATTAAATGATGTCGTAAATATGCGAAGAAATCACAACACGTACAATTTGATATCAGACAGATTTCCTTATCAAGAATATATTTTTCGTTTTGTCGCCCTGAAATTGCATTGGATGCCTTTAAAATGAGGAAAGTTACGAAAAGCCAGACGAGTTCATTGAACTGACAAATGACGGCAAACGGAGTGTCAAATTTCTCAACTGAAAAGCAACACTGGTCTCCACGCGATTTAATGATGCGATGCTGCATTTAGTATCGAAGGGCCCTGATATTCACGTAGCGAAAATAAAGACATGCAGAGACGGAGGTACTCCGCCTTTAAAAGCGCACTCTTATTCATAACATACATCCTACCATTCATGTTTATTCACTCATTCATCCATTGAATTTCATCGCTGTCAAGGTTCCAGTAATTGGCAGTCAGCAGGAAGCTGCTAGGAGATTTCTATACACTGTTTGAATCAGCTCGACTTCGTTATGGTATATCGTATGGGATCATACTGAGACTTTCCTGGAAAAATCTTTTTTTCTTTCGTCTAGAAGGTTTTGTGTAAGGCACACCATATACAGGGGTTGGCGATTTTAACCGGTTATAACCGGCTATAACCGGTGGTACATGTATCTTCATGATACTTGGCAGGTAGGTTGGGGTTGAGACAACAAAGGTCAAGATCAATTAAGAGTGATCTAGTGGCTTTGTACAGTTCTGTAGCAGTGTATATGTCACAGGGGAGATTAGAATCCAGGGGAATCCGGAATTCTCCTAGGGGAGATTGGAATACCTATCTCCCATAGGGAAGACTGGAATTCAAGTTTTTCTTCTACTGAACTGGGATCTGAATATCTGCATTCCAATCTCTCCTACTCGATTCCAGATTCTCCTAGGGAAGATCATAGGAATTCCAATTTGTCCTAGCACAAGTGGGAATTCTTCCAGGACAATCTCAGATTTTAAAAGGAGAAATTCTGGTTGATTTAAGCCGAAGCAATCTACAACAATACATTACATAACACACTACAAAAAACTACTGTACTATAGAAAAACCAACACGAATAACAAAGGACGAAAGTAGATGAGATTTTTTACCTTTAGTTTTAGTTCATTTTATTACCTTCACCCCCACCCGTCACTATACTGATTATTTTTATACCAAATAGGCCCTACATTATTTCATAATCCTTTTGCTTGTCACGTTGGTTGTGACGTGACATGCAACCCTTCTACAGTTCCGTCATCCAGTTATTTTGTTGACATGATCTTTTCTAATATTAGACATCTTTCTGTGGCTTTTTTGTCCTCCTGACTTTACTCCATTAGTCACTGTTCATGCTGGAACTGTTCCTTCCAGTCTGGAACACTTGCGCATTCCTAACGCACGGGAGGCTGAGAGTTGTTCAGTTTGTTCCTGTTCCGGTTGTCACAGCCCAGTGCAGGTCTGGTCGATCACTGCCTGCTGTACACCGGCGATAACACCAGCCTAGCAGGGTCTATCACATCTCTTCAGCCTCAAGAACATTGTCCTCAAAGTCTGACCGCTTGGTGGAAAATTGAAAATCAAAACTTGCACTTTACAGTTTTGACCCATGTAGGTGAGAAGCAGTTTGTTTTCAACAAAACATAACATACCTGTCAAACATCACAGTTACTGTATGTGAAGTACAGACTTTTGTCCATTGTTCGTATATTATCACTGGAGATGTCCATGCTTTACGAGCCTGATTTACAACCAAATCCTTTTAATTATGTTAACCGAAGGAAAACATATTGTTTTTGCTCTGTTTCTTCCTCTTCTTCTTCTCCAAACAGTGACCTATGACCTGACCAATGACATGATTTGTTGACGCCTGTCACCATGGTGACTGGTTTTGGGTTACATAATGTTGCAATTTCATGGTCTGCTCTGCTCCTGTCCCCGTATACTAGTAGTAACGTTACATGTATGTGAATGTGTTTGAGTGAGAATTAACAGAGCAGACCATATGCGAAGGTTAACATTATGCATTTGCTTTGCAAATGTTACCTTTCTAGTTTCATTTCATTTTTACCTCCGGAGAAGAATACATCGCTCTGAGTTAGGGTACTGTGTTCTCATTGGTCAGCACGTAACAAGACCCGACGGCCACTGGAAGGTGTGACCCCGAGGTCACTCCAAGGTTACGGGTTACATTGTACATCAATCAGGCTGGAGCGGCGTCTCTTCTCCCTGAGCCAGAAACATCAGGATTGAGACGGCTGGACGTACTGAGAATGAGAATTATTTATTCTATTTATTTATTTATGCAGCTTTACAGAAATTCTGAGAGGAGCCGGCTACAGGAACATAGAGTTCCTCTACTAGGCCGACTCCTCTAGAAACATAGAAACAAAAACAAACAAACAAGCAACAATTTAAAAATGATGATAACAAACCTATAAGCACCTAACAAACAAATGAGTAATCAAATCAAATCGCTAAACAGTTATGGCATCGACAGGTAGTGGTCCAGGTACATAAGGAACTACCTCACCCAACAGGAGAAACAGAGGCTGCTCGGTTTTGAATGGGTTTGACCACTCTCACACAGAGAAGGTCCCCTTCGCTCTTAGTGCATACCTGCATACCTGCACACCATCTCCGGGTTGGTAGGCTCTAGCCTGTTTGTCCCGATCTTCCCTCTAGCTTGCACTTGAGACATACATAATAACGGCCCAGGTCTTATCCAGTCGGTTTTTAAACTCATTGACTGTTTTCGCTTCCACTACTGTTTCTGGCAAAGAATTCCAGTCCTTCACAGTTCTAACGCTGAATGACTGCCCTCTGACCCTATTCTTATTAGCTAGTGGTACTTTGAGTTTATACTTGTGTCCTTTTGGTGAGCTATCAGCTGACATTACTTCAAGTGTGGCGGGTTCTTTTACATGCTCGAGGTGGGGCTCCCCTCAAACACGGCACTGTTAACGTTATTTATTTATTCAGAATTGTAACATGACAATACAAAGTGTTAGCCTCCTTCGCAGTCTTGTTGGGCGTGGGCGTAATTTTTTCTCTGAGCGACGCCAGTAATATGCCGCCGCGAGGGACGATTTGCTACCGAGGGACTTTTGCCACGGAGAGAAGGTTTCCGCGCTCCAACAAGACTGCTTCCAATCGGCGAGTAGAAAGGACCTCGGATTAAGCCAGCCTTTCATAGAGGCTATTAACATGTTCGTGCAGGTCCAATTCACATGTTCGCGCAGGTCCAATTCACATGTCCGCGCAAGGGTAATTCACACATACGCATGACACGCGCTCGCCTTTGTCAACGGTTGGTTTTATTAGTGGAAGGGTCCAACAGAGAAAGAGTGAACATTGGTAATGTTACAACAAAGGCATTGCTGTGCATATTTAAGCATCTCATGCAAACAAACCAAGACAAACTTTGCAGTACTATTTTTGCTGGAGAAATGTGCCATTCTTTCCATTACGCAACTTGCTGTGGAGCGGTGCGTTACCCTCCCTTGACCAGTGAGATCAACCCGCCACCAAACAACATGGCGGCAGTTTGTTTATCTGTCCACGTCCCCCAGCAATATCACAGTTTAGCTTGCGGGTTCCTGTGGTAGTGATCTGTTCAAAGTTATTTTTCGTAGCAGCAATAACTACGGGATTTTGTTGAGTGGATAGGGCTCGGTTTGGGAATGGTTGGCGTTCTACCGACGGGTTGATCGGCTACCGCTAGAACGTTGCAAGTTTTGGCTCGTCGAGCAACGGGGCGTGAACACCTCCCTGCACTGGTGGCGTTTATTGCGGGAAGTTCACACATCCATGCCAATCGCTCCTAATTGTTTTTTGATAGCCCTTTCTACTCGCCGATTGGAAGCAGTCTTGTTGGAGCGCGGAAACCTTCTCTCCGTGGCAAAAGTCTCTCGGCAGCAAATCGTCCCTCGCGGCGGCATATTACTCGCGTCGCTCACAGAAAAAATTACGCCCACGCCCAACAAGACTGCGAAGGAGGCTAACAAAGTGTGCACTAGGCAGCAAGCATGCTGATAGCGTGCACACCTAACACATACCTGGACATATGACATAGAAAAACAACAATAAATAGTTAGAACAAGATATATACACAAATAACATTATCTAATAAATTACACCTGCAATTAAAATGAATTTTATAACTGTACAGCAATTGAATGTTTAGTGTGACTCAGCTGGAAGAGGCACAGAATCTTTTTGATTGGGCAATGAACGTGTGGAGTGCATGTGTGAGTTTTGTATTTATGTCAAAGTTATGAGCTGGAGTCCCCTGGAGCAGAACAGATGTGGTTAGGTGTTGTTGAGTAAGGTGTTCAACAGTGGAGGCAAGGGTGTTGCGTGGCTCAGTGTGGAGAGGGCAATGTAACAAGTAGTGTGGTATTGTTTCAGAGGGGGCCCCACAGGCACACGTCTTGTCTTTAAGGCTCATTTTGTGCAGGGTGCAGTTCAATTGGCTCCAGCCCATGCGCAACCTTGCAACGGTACTGTTGGTATGTTCTCAGCTGTGGCTCATGATGCAGCAGTTTTGTGTTGATGTGATCATCATGCGTCATGTACTCCCCTGAGGTCTGGAATCTCAGATATCTTGTTTTATCTACTTCATGTATTTATCCAGCATGTCTTCGATTGACAGTGTGATGATCTGGCAGGCTGAACATTTCGGCCATATCAGGCAAACCAGTGTGACCATTGATTTTATAATAATTGTTTTATTGCAAATTCGTGCCCGAGGGCTAATTGCAGGAACAGAAGAAACATATGGTATAAAACAATTAGTACACACAGAACTACTGATAACTACTGAGAAACTACTAGTACAACTACTGGGTTTGACTTCTTTTTTCAAGACAGAGGAAGAAAAAGGATCCCATCAATTGATTTTATAATGATTGTATACTGTGGAACCAAGGAGGTTGATTTTAACTCCATGGTGGAACTAAAAATTCTTCACTTGATCACACATGGATTTGGGTTCAAATTATTCAAATTTTGAAATATCATAATTCCTTTAACTGTTACAGGATAGCTTTTTAGCTTCTGAACATATCAAACTACATGACTACCATTCTGCACTTCTGGGATGACCTCTAAAACAAAAAGAAAGGATAAATTCAACTTGGACAAAGTCTTTGAGGGCTGCTGACCTTTGTCAAATTCACGGTCAACAGCATTATGATGTCATCCAATAGATAGCACAAGATTTGAGCAATTTTTCTACCTGGAAGAAATATTGAAGGCAACTATGGTGTGATTAAAATTTTCATATTCCTGGCGTCCAATTTTGGATTAAATCTAAAACTAATGACATTAAAAGTTGAAGGAGCTGTACACCTACATAATCACGACATGATTTTTCCTTCCAAGAAAGTCTTGATATATTGGTGCATTAGGCAGCTGTGAACAGCTTCATGTAGAATGCTTTAAAACTGACCCCCAAAAAAGCAAGATGAAAAATTGGTTTCCGGGACGGCTTTGATGACAGCAGTTTATCATCATGTCGGGATGGTTTCAGGATGGTGCCAGCTGAAGATGGTTTATTATGAAGCAGGGAACGTTCGGGAATTTGGAATTTTTTTATTCTGATCCAAGATGACGGCTGTGTTTTCGCAAACGTTGACAAAAATACGACTTTGACCACGATTTCGACTTCCAAAAAATTGTCTTCACTTTATTTGCATATCAATCAATAGTTTGTGCTTATAAACCTGCATTTCTCCTCTGATCTCTCAGTCACTGACGAAAGCTAGTGGATACTAGCTGAAACGTCTGACCGTTTCCAAAGTCATATCCAGTGGCTTGAGTAACTGCTTTTGGGCGTATCGTATTACCTGGATGTCTAACCTTCATCGACGTTGACAAAAATATCACACAAACGTACAGACAGTGCTTCACTTCACTCATCAGATTATTTCAGCTCTATGTGTATCCTAAAGTCCTCTTTACATTGCATGGAGACCGTTGGACCACTAATTTGGATTTTATATGATTTCATTATTGAATAGATGCTCTTCGTCAAAATAACTCCGTACAGCGGATATGTAGTCCGGATGCCCCGCGGTTGTTTTTTTCACCCGACAGTTTCAACTGCTGCCGGCGTCAGGAATAACGTCATACATCTATTGTAGCCATAGTAACAATATAGTAAAGAAATCCTATACATGTGTAGGTGGGTTCTTGTGTACGTCTTTTTACTTCAATAGCAGCTGTACTATAGTCTGCTTTCACCGGCCATGGAGGAGACTGTTGCTTGACTAAAATTGGATTTGTATGACGTATGCCTTTAGGAACACGATCCAAGACGAAATAATATGACTTGAAAGAACAAAAACACGAAAAGCTTTCAAAATACATTTACTTGTCAATGAAATGGTACTTTTGAGACTTTTGGTCGCTCACAAGAGTTAGCACTCTTATTCTGGACGCACTGCCAGACACCGTAACCAGTAGGTTTTTTCACTAAATCTGCCTCCAGCACAAGCTGAAACAGTCAATCAACTTCCAACACACGTCCAATATTACATGCAACTGGACGATTTCAGATGAAAGATGTTATGTATTATTTTGATGTAGTGTTACACTAAAAGCATTATAAAATGGACACTATATCCAAGCCCCTAGCCAGGATTTTGAATGGGGGGGGGGGTGCTTCCCACTGCTTGAGGGACCATGCTAGGTTCCTAGGGGGGTCTGGGGGCATGTTCCCCCGGAAATTTTTTTAAAACCCTCTGAAGTGGCATTTCCTGCGTTTTTGATTGAGAGGATTTCAAATAAATATTCAGAGATAACATTTTATTCAATGACAAAGTGATCAGTTTTCGTACGATTCCAGCCTCGCTGGTGATACGATTCAGTCCATCTTTTAAAGATAAATCTTGGACTTAAGATTAAAAGTGGAGCAAAAAGTGAACCTTTGAGCCTGTAAGGGGGTTTTACCTCCCTAGGAAGACAAATTGTGAATCCTCTAGTTGGTATGGACATACTCGGCACACAATGGACATGACTACGTTCTTCCTACACGCCATTAAAACTACCTTGTGTTGGAATAAATGTGACGACTTGTGTGTATCGACAGTTTCACGACACATCGTTCCTCTTCTGCATGTTCTTAGGAAAAATGCAAACTACGTGTCGAATCTGGGCCTGCGGGGCGGTTCATCACTCAGGCATGGCTGCCATTATCGGTATTAAAAGATAATTCTGCCCGGGTTCCCGAAGAGTGGTGTTCACTGGGACACATGTACAATGAATATGCGCACATATGTCATCCATCTATGAAATAAGAAGATATGAAAACGATACAAAAATTCAATTTTCCGTTCATTTCTATACAAATTAAGTTGAATTCCTCCTACTCCTTTTCATCAATATCTCAAACGAAGATCTTTTTCAATTAAAATATTTCAATTTTTGGTACAAAAATGACACAAAATGATCCATTTAGGCTGGTTTTACGCAAACGGATAATTTCTTTTTTCCCGATACAGCATCGCTCCTGCTCTAGATAGATATCATCCTGCCGTCTAAATGCGAAGGAAGAAAAATGCTGATTGAGTTCCCATCGCATGCACGGCGTGTCAAAGTAGTCTCAGGCCCATGTTTGAACCTCATATATATATTAGGCCACAGCAAGTACTTTTTATGGATGACATCTACGCGTACATTAATTTTCGCCTGATTTTGAAAAAAAATTTTGTTGCCTTTTGACAGTGGTAAACATGCCGAAAATGGGAAAAAAATGTCTGTTGCCATGCCGGAAGGTGGATGGCAGATAACTATAAAGACAGGAGACAAGAAAAGGCTCTGATTTGTTGTGTATATGTGATGTTCCCACTGAATCAAAACCATTTGTACAATGATTGAGTCAAAATTTTAAAATGTAGGAACTTTGTTTTTTTCGGCCCGCCTTGTTTGTTTTCGCCCGCTCGCATTAGATTTGGAATCAGCGGAGGATGTCATCCATAAAATTTACTTGCTGTGGCCTTAGGTGATTCAAACAGGGGCCTGAAACTACTCTGCATGTACTTTGATCTCATACATAGGTGATAATTGAGGTCCCTGGAACATCATTTTCTCAATCCGGTACAGGAAGGGTACAACAGAACGTGCAGGTATCGCGCTGTCCACTCTAATCTACCTCACATCACGTCACCATATTTTCTCGTACTCAGTCACGAGGTGCACTATCTCGGCAGTTAATGTGAAATGGGTCCTGAGCCGGAGTGCCACTGTGATATACTGTGTATAATGTACGACTGTGGGCTCCATCGTAACACGTTAAGCCAGATAAGTGACGGCCAGGCGCACATTCCCGCTATCGTCTGCAAAAAGGATTTCTACTCCTGATTTATAGTGACTCCAATGTCACCGCATCGGTATGTGCTTTTCACTGCATTCCACTGGCTTCATTTGAACGTTAACGCTCTTTTTCTCTGCATGTGTCTCCAAAACTTTATATCAAGAGCAAATTTTATACAAATTTCATTTTCGTGCAGGCGACGCCCTTTTGAACACAAGCAGGTGAGTGACTTTCAATGCGACAATCGGGCTACGTGTCTCTGTGCGTCTACATCAGGACTCTCCCTGTGCAGCCTACATACACAGAGAACCGCTTCTTTCTGCTTGAAATACGAGAGGAAGACTTGATTATATAGCACATCACATATCTAGTTCGGACAATATTTTCAGGTCAGAAAACACGATAATTGGAAAATTTGTGATAATTCTTTATTTCATGGTTATCGTATATACTAGTAGCACTAGTGAAATGCGATAGACGGGCGCTCGTCATTTTAATACTAGTAGAAAAATGAATTCAATCTTTTTCTTCCTATTGAACTGATACTGCAACCCTCTGACTAATTTTTGTATAGAAGGAAGATCGCATTCTCTTACTAGTGAAATGATGAGATAGCACCCCTCTATCTCATGTTTTACTAGAAATCTGTGCCAAATATTTGGACCGTTTCCTCTCAGATTTATTATTTTTTTAATTTCAGGACGATTTACCACATTTGTGGAAGGATTGACATAACAGGTGACTATCACCTCTTCAAGATGTCAAACCTGAGACCAGCCTGTAAGGTTTGAACCACTCACACCAGGAAGTCCCCTACTCTTTTTGGTAAATGCAGTGGGTTCTTTAACGTGCGTGGGGTGTGGCTCTCCCAAACACGGGACCTCCATTTAACGTCCTATCCGAGGGACGTCCCTAACCGAAGCTAGGTACTCAATTACACCTGAGTGAAGTGAGGAAAGTCGTGTTAAGTGCCTTTCCCAAGGGCACAAGATCGGTGGCATGGGCAGGATTCGAACCCTTGCCCTCTCGAGTCTGGGCCGCTACCGCTACGCCACACGACCCCACTGTCATTCCCATTGTATTTCCATGGAATAAAGTCACAAAATAACCTGTTTTCCGTCTGTGTTTCCGTATCCAACATTTCTCTTAACAGACCAGTGCGCGTATTTTATTCTATTTTTGTTCTGTGATTGACTAATAACTGACGCACGTTCGTTACATAAATGTCTTCAGGTCGTTTCCCTTCGGTGAGAAGAAAGGGACTGAAGCTTCTCTTGATCTAATTATGTCCCAAATCAACCGCGTCGTCGCATGGTACGCCCGGGGCTTGTTTGTGTTTTGTTTGATCCTCTCCCCCCGCACTCCCACTGCTGCAGGGTCCCCGCCATCAAAGCCGACCTGCTAGCTACAAACGTCAGGAGCAGCTGCAGTAGCAGGCATACAGCGGATGTTCATATCAGGCAATCAGCATGAGTTTAATACAGGCCGCGTGACTTCAAACAGTTAACTTTTTTTTATTCCAACATTCTATGGACAAACATGGCGACGGCACACAAGTTATATCAACTTATTTTATGCCACTAACTTATTTTATGCCACCAACACAGAGTACAAATACAGGACAGGACAATTTTCACTTGAGTTAAGTGAGGAAAGTCGTGTGAAGTGCCTTTCCCAAGGGCACAAGGTCGGAGGCATGTCAGGACTCGAACCCAGGACCTCTTGGTTCCGAGTCGAGCACTTTGCCGCTACACCACACGACCACACTATGACTATGACACGACCAAACAGTTGACTTTGGATTTGGTTTTGGAGTCCCAACCTCTCTTTTTTCTTTCTTGACGTAAACTAAACTTTTAAATGAAATAGAAATTTTTGCCAAATGCATGTGCCGATGAATGCGAAGACGTGGGAGTTTGTGGCTAAATTGTTGTCTTCGGTATTAGGACGAGTTGACCAGGGTGTTGGGAAGAGTTGACCAGGGTGTTGGGAAGAGTTGACCAGGGTGTTGGGCCGAGTTGACCAGGGTGTTGGGAAGAGTTGACCAGGGTGTTGGGAAGAGTTGACCAGGGTGTTGGGAAGAGTTGACCAGGGTGTTGGGAAGAGTTGACCAGGGTGTTGGGACGAGTTGACCAGAGGACTCTGCTAATGATACTCTTCAAGCAGAGGTTTGGGTTTGGGGTTATTTTTATCTTGTTTTTAGGCTTTTTTGATTGGGGCTTCTCTTTTGCACTGGAATTTTTTTCACACACCCCCCTCCCACCCCCCAAAAAAAAATTCCGGTGCAAAAGAGAAACCTCTATTAAAAAAGCCTAAAAACACGCCAAAAATAACTCCAAACACAAACCTCTGCTTGGAAAGTATGCTAATGATGCGAGAGGGATCGGGAGGGGCATGGAACTGATTTTATTATTAGATTTATTGTCATTTCCAATCACAATTACCATAATTTCTTTTTTCTTTCAGAATTGTACATCAAACCTCTTGCCCGCAATATCTGAAGAAGTGAACGTACGGTGTAACATGGGACTACAAAACCATCTTGCTAAAGACATTGAAGAATCACTTGGGCAGAACAGAACAATGTTCTCTGTAGACACGAACGTTACCGCGCCGCTGGAGTTTGATGCCGCCATGAGAGAGAAGTACGAGCGGTTACTGCTGGACAGCATACGGAGTGAGCTTCTGTACACGTACTCCACGCCGCTCAGCGCGTGTCTGATCGTCCTCTACACCATCTGTTTCCTGGTGGGCCTGGCGGGAAACCTGTTAGTGATGTCAGTAGTACTCCGCTCCAGGCGCATGCACACCCTCACTAACAAGTTTCTGGGTAACCTGGCCGTGTGCGACCTCATGGTCCTCTGTTTCTGCGTCCCTTCCAACATCGCCCTGGAGGCCTACCGTAACTACATGTTCGGGGACGTCCTCTGCCGCACCCTGCCCTACATCCAGGGCATCTCGGTATCCGGCAGCATCTTGTCTCTAACCGTCATCAGCCTGGACCGGTTCCACAGCCTGTCCCACCAGGGCAAACCTCCCAGGTCGTTCCTGAAGCAGAACTCCATCGCTGTCCTGGTGCTGATATGGGTGGTCTCCATGGCCATCATGGCGCCGCTTCTGTTCGTGAATCACCTTGACCACGTCACGTTAGACTTCGGACTGAGCGAGAACTTGACTCTGACGATCTGTAAGGAAGACTGGCCCAGCGACGCGGGGAAGCAGCAGTACAGCGTGGCGCTGTTCGTCTTCCATCTCCTCATCCCCGCCGCCATCATGATCGTAGCGAACGCCCTGGTGGGGAAGAAACTGTGGCGCGCCGACGACGTGGACGAGGTGGAAAACAACGCCACACGATTGGAAGGTATCCGAATCTCCCATGCCGTCGTCACATCCGGCTTGAAGCGACAGCGAGGTGTGGTCAAGATGCTGGTGGCTCTGTTCAGCGTCTTCTTCGTGTTCTGGACCCCCTACTACGTCATCACTCTGTGGCTCGACTTCCGAAGTGGGAAGCACTGGGAGGACAACTCTGTTGCCGGGAACGTCTACCCGTTCTCCCTGTTCCTGGGCCTGGCCAACTCTGCCATCAATCCCATCTGCTACAGTCTCATGAACGCGCGCTTCCGCGAGGCCACGAAGGACGTCTTCAGTCGGAGGATGCCCTGGAGACCGCCTTCTTCTGAAACACCTGGACCTGAACAAGCGGCCAACACCAACGATACTGGACAGGATCCCACGGAGGTCTTCAGTCTGTAGGCGCTGCAGGTCGTCGAAGACGAAGGCCGCCACCGACTACCCTCCATATACACCCTCGTCCAGTCACGTGATCTGTGCTGACCTTTGAACCTCTTGGTCACATGACTACTCGTGACTACCGTGAAGATCAGGTGAAGAAAGATGGCGTCTGAAAGCTTCCATATTTATATTGTTAGTCATGTGTACCAGTTTAACTCTGGTATAAAGCAGGAAGATGTCGGTGAAGATTTGTGAACAAGAAGGATCGATCACAAAAAAGACATAAAGATGTTAATCCGATTGGCAATAACTTGTGTACATAATAACATGGAACGAATTGATTTCAAAGGGATACCTGCAACATCAAAAGAACAGATTGTAAGTTATGTATATATATCATAGTTTGTAACATGTCAACGCTCATATTGAGGGTTACATTTGCCTATGTTTATAGAAAGGTTTTAGAACATGAAGGATACATGTACATGATTCTAGAAAGGTTTTACAATCGTGCATAATTTTTCAATATACCAGTTTTAAAAAGGTGACCATGACAAGAAATAAGACCGCCAAGGATAAGGGACAGATGTGTTTACCTGTGTGTGGATGGTGTTCAGCACCAAGGACAGGTGTGTTTGCCTGTGTGTGGATGGTGTTCAGCACCAAGGACAGGTGTGTTTACCTGTGTGTGGATGGTGTTCAGCACCAAGGACAGGTGTGTTTGCCTGTGTGTGGATGGTGTTCAGCACCAAGGACAGGTGTGTTTGCCTGTGTGTGGATGGTGTTCAGCACCAAGGACATGTGTCCACCTGTGGGTGGATGGTGTTCAGCACCATGGACAGGTGTGTTTACCTGTATGTGGATTGTGTTCAGCACCAAGGACAGGTGTGTTTGCCTGTGTGTGGATGGTGTTCAGCACCAAGGACATGTGTCCACCTGTGTGTGGATGGTGTTCAGCACCATGGACAGGTGTGTATGCCCGTGTGTGAATGGTGTTCACCACCAGGTATAGGTGTGTTTACCTGTGTGCGGATGGTGTTCAGCACCATGGACGGGTGTGTTTGCCTGTTTGTTTGCTTGCCTGTGCGTGGATGGTGTTCAGCACCAGGGACAGGTGTGTTTACCCGTGTGTGGATGGTGTTCAGCATCAGGTATAGGTGTGTTTACCTGTGTGTGGATGGTGGTCAGTATCAGGGACAGGTGTGTTTACCAGTGTGTGGATGGTGTTCAGCACCAGGGACATGTGTGTTTGCCTGTGTGTGGATGGTGTTCAGCACCAAGGACACGTGCGTTTACCTGTGTGTGGATGGTGTTCAGCACCAAGGACCTGTGGGTGAGTGGTGTTCAGCACCAGAGATGGGTGTGTTTATCTGTTTGTGTAGATTGTGTTCAGCACAAAGGATAGATATGTTTAGCTGTTTATGTGTGTATGATGTTCAGTACCGGTGCAGAACTTTGAACCTGTGTTTGTATGGTGTCCAGAGACAGGTGTGGTTACCTGTGTGTGGATGGTGTTAAGGGACAGGTGTGGTTACCTGTGTGTGGATGGTGTTCAGGGACAGGTGTGGTTACCTGTGTGTGGATGGTGCTCAGCACCAGGGACAGGTGTGTTTGCCTGTGTGTGGATAGTTTTCAGCACCAGGGACAGGTGTAGTTACCTGTGTGTGGATGGTGTTCAGGGACAGGTGTTTACCTATGTGTTTGGATTACATTCAGCACCAGCAACATTTGTGTTAAACTGTTTGTGGATGTTATTTAGTACGATTAACAGATGTGTTAACCTGTGTATGGATGGTATTCAGTTATAGATGATTACCTATGTGTGATACCAGTGTGAGGATGGTGTTCAGTATAAGGGACATGTTTTACCTGTGTGTTGATGGTGTTCAGCACCAATGACTGATATATTTTCCTGTGTGTGTATGGTGTTCATCACCAGAGACGCGTGTTTACTTGTGTGGATGGTGTTTAGCACCATGGACGGATGTGTCTATTGTGTTTGGTTGGTGTTTAACACCAGAGGTAGGTATTGCCTGTTAGTGCACAGTGTTCTGTCTTGGTGCATATACATTTCCATTGTATTCAGAATTGATTGAAGTACTAGTAATACGTAATACTAAGTACTTTAGTTGTTAAAGTGCTTCAGAAGGCTATTTGGTGTAATATTTGCCAACAATGAACGCAAATGACGGACGTCAACAGAAGAAAGTGACAAGGATTGATATGCATTTCGTTGGTAGAGACACCATCTTGTATTCAATGTGTCAGAGGTTGGATCAGAGTTATAAAAGTTATGAGTAACTGAAGTTTCTAAACTATTACAATATAAACCATTATCATCAAGGCATTAAGTTGTTAAAGTTGACCAGTCATTTTCTTAAACCTCCTCACATCAGATATAGACTGAAAGTAGTATGGTAGTGTGGAAGTGTGTCTGAGAACTTTGGGGACACTTTAGAAATACATTAGAGTTAGAGTTATGTATGGTTATTGAAATTTTAGTGCAAGTCAATAATTCATGCACATTTTGCTATTATGAAAGTTCATCTGTGTTGGTAGTTATATATTAAAAGTTAAGACTCAACCGCGACGGGGGCGACATAGTCTACAGGATGCCTTTGACCCAGTGTTGACGTCACACTTCAAAGAAGCCACGTGACAATCCTCACTGGGTCAGCTCAGTCTACTGAAGAAGACCAGAGTGACTGGTCGAAAGCTCTAGGTGAGAGAACTTCTTTGTGTTGGATGAAAAGTTTTAACTTAAATCATTTTTATGACGTAACCATAACGTGAGTTATTGCATTCCACAACCTTACAGGTCTGTAGGAGAACATCTTCTATTCCTTGTTGTTCTTAGGTTTAGACAATGAATAGACATGCACGATTTGCCTAGTAGAATATCTGTGTGATGCGTGAACTAGTACACGATATTTGTAGATCTCCTGTGGTTAATCTGTGATTACAATATTGATAAATAGCTTTAGAGTACTGACGTTTAATCAATTTCTCACCAACAACCAACCAATATTAGATATGCTAACCTGTGTAAAGATAGTTTTCAGCACCAGGGACAGGTGTGTTTACCTGTGTAAGGATAGTTTTCAGCACCAGGGACAGGTGTGTTTACTTGTGTGTGAATGGTGTTCAGCACCAGGGACAGGTGTGTTTACCTGTGTGTGAATGGTGTTCAGAACCAGGGACAAGTGTGTTTACCTGTGTGTGGATGGTGTTTAGCACCAGGGACAAGTGTGTTTACCTGTGTGGATGGCGTTCAGCACCAGGGACAGCTGTGTGTACCTGTGTGTGAATGGTGTTCAGCACCAAGTGTGTGTGTGTGTGTATATGTGTGTGTGTGTGTGTGTGTGTGTGTGTGTGTGTGTGTGTGTGTGTGTGTGAATGCTGTTCAGCACCAGGGACAGGTATGTGTATGAGTGAATGGCGTTCAGCATCCGGGACTGTATTTAGGTGTATTTCCTCAGTAGAAAACTATCATAATCACATATCCAACGTGAATCTGTTGTACTTTTTCACAGTACACATTTTACTATACCATCTTGTTGCCGTTAGTTCAAAATTCCTTGTTCCTTCAGATAAGTAGGTGAGAAAACAAGATTTTACGAATTAACTTCGAGTAAACGTAGGATGTTCGTTTTCATTTACGAATATTTTCAATTCTTTGTTATAATTTGTCAAATAGAGCCCATATAGTGTAGGAACCTTGTGAACAACGCATTTTGAACCTTTGTAACATTTTCCCAGTTTTGTAAAAAAGAAAAAGAGAGAGAGATCCATGATGAGGAATATGATATTTTCTATAGTTACTGAATAATGGTAACAGCATACTCCCTGTATTTTCCATTATTTGCAACATTTTGTACATCTTTCTAATTGGGTCAATGGCTTAAAGTACGCGGTATTATGTATTGGGGCCAGGTATAAGTTGTTTATCACAAAAGAGCCATTATAGTCCAGCAGTGAAATAAAAAATAGACAATTTAGATTGAAAAAGATTAGATTGACCCGTTATTATTGACCAATAATCCGAATCAACTATTTTGAAACTGTTTTGAATATTTGAACATATTGCTGTTAGTGAAAGGAATCACACATATTTGTAAATTATTCTATATATCTAGATATTACTAAAGAGATTGTTATAGTCACTTTTAGAATGCTGTATATGTAAATAAATTCAAATGTATTCAAATGTTGATTCTCATTTTTTAGATATTCCTCTATTCCAAATAGTTCGAAACTATTACGAAATAATTATATAAAATTCCAATGAATTCTATATTTAGCACTGCAGTCTCCAAGAATAAAGGTGGAGATACTCCCTGGGAAATTGGAGACCCTAGGAACAGTGGGTTGTTATCCACGGTGTTTAGAGCATAGTATTAGAGCTCAACCCTTACCTCCCCCTGTCTCTTACCTCCCCAACAGAAGGCGAAACAGACATTGGGAGTGATCAAATTTACGTAATCTGTGGGCATGTCCAAGTAAAATCACTTGCATACACGTCACTTGTAAGACCGAATCTAGAATATGCCGCGACAGTATGGGATCCATATACAAAGAAAGACAAAGACAAATTGGAAAGGGTACAGAATCAAGCTGCAAGATTCTGTATGAAAGAGGTGCTAGCGTCACGGAAATGAAAGAAACCTACAGTGGGTCTCACTGGAAGACAGAAGAAAAATGTCCAGACTATGCATGATGTACAAAATGACTAATAAACTGGTGGATGTCCCAACTACTAAGTACCTAATACCAGCCCAGAAGAGAACAAGAAATAGCCATGCCTTCAAGTACCAGAGTTATCAACCAAGGATTGAGGTGTTCAAGAATTCATTCTTTCCTAGAACTACTAGTATCACCAAGTACAGTAGGGGCATTATCATTAGATCGCTTTAATCATTGTCTAGAGTTAGATGTCCAAGGGTTAGGTGTAACAAGTCGATCGGTGTAATATAGCCAGCTGCCACCGCACCGCGTGCCTGCGAAGCTGGTGTGTTACGCCGAAAGGCTGTTATACCGGCAATACAGATACAGAGAAATCAGGTACCCATTTTTACACCTGGGTGGAGTGAGGAAAGTCGTGCATAAGTTCCTTTCCCAAGGGCACAAGATCGGTGACATGGCGGGATTCGAACCCAAGACCTCTGGTCTGGACCAAATACCAGTTACGCCACACGACCCCAAATGCTGTCTGAAATTCTGGACGAGTAATGAGAATTTCATTTCGTGTGATCCGTCACTGACTGGTTGATTTGAAAAAAAAATGGAATTCTATTCTAAAAGAATGAATAAAATAGAAATGACACAAGTGAATATCCAAAGTACTCCATACAGTACGAAAGCAGGTCGTTGAAACATACCTGTTCTTGGAGCCATCAACACCTGCATGGGCTAAGACCACACCGACTTAATTTTATGGATGGCATCCTCTGAAGACCCCCAAACTAGTGCGCGCGGGCGAATAAAAAAATTCCGGCCAAAAATAAAAATGCCACTAAACCACAGGAATACAAAGCTGGTATTGTGGATTTGCGGCAGTACTTAGCGACGTATACGACAAGCCAGCACGTTATGGCTTTTTGCGGAATTTACGAATCGGCACTGTACTTATATGAGTTCTTGAGTCGTGGAGCTTCGGTAACCTGGGTGTCCGGCTCCGTATGTCGCTAACTACCATGAACTACCCAGGCCTAGGGCCAGGCCAGAGCCTCGGTGGACGTGATTTTTTTTAGGACAGGCGAAAATCAATGCGCGCGCGGATGTCATCCATAAAATTAAGGCGGTGTGGCCTTAGCAAAAATCAAAACCATGGTGTAAATATAGAAGGTTGTCAGATATACAAGAACTCACAGGCATCGAACCAGACAAGACATTAGCCCCTTAGTTGTCCATTTATTTACTAAAATAGTGCCAGCGTTGGTATTTTAATATTTTAATTTAAAAATACCTCAATACAATCTAAACATTTTTTCAAGATACCAATGTCCGTTTATTATTATTGTCTTATAAATAGCACCTGCGTTGGTAATAAATACATCACCACATCACCATAATTACATCGTAATTCTTATTTTCAACATACGTATTGCTAACAGTGTTACTCAACGATAAATATAAAACATACACCTGTGGTATAATAACTGACAAGTAAGAACCAGGGTAGGTTTAGGAATATTCCCGCTTTTCAAAACAGACCACAGAATATTGTTCTTTTGACGCCACTGGGCGCTCACGTTACCACCGGTATATGATGATACACTTGTATTAGGCCACAGCAAGTAAATTTTATGGATGACATCCTCCACAGACTCCAAATCTAATGCGAGCGGGCGAAAACAAACAAGGCGGGCCGAAAAAAAAACAAAGTTCCTACATTTTAAAATTTTGACTCAATCATTGGTGTTGATTCAGTGGGAACATCACATATATACAGCCAACGTCACATGTCACTGCATCAAAGTAAGAAACAAAACATTAAATCAGAGCCTTTTCTTGTCTCCTCTCTTTATAGTTATCTGCCATACACCTTCCGGCATGGCAACAGACATCTTTCCCCATTTTCGGCATGGTGACCACTGTCAAAAGGCAACAAATTTCTTGTTCTTTTTTTTTTCAAAATCAGGCGAAAATTAATGCGCGCGCTGATGTCATCCATAAAAATTACTTGCTGTGGCCTAATCACAAATCGTTAACCACCTCCTCGCACAATACATATATATATAGCTTGGAATGAATATGCACACGACAAATATGTCAGGACACTTCAGCAACCATTACATTTGAAGAGTGTGGAACGTGGATGCTGTTATTTATGGCATTTCAATTCTATTTTCAGACGACGCTTCTAATTTGACATCATCATCATCATGTCGGGAGTTGTAGATAGAAAAATCAAGATTCTTACGTTCCTATGAGGTATTACAGTGGAACGGTAACCTTAAAGGCACCCAATGTACAATGTAGCAAAACTGCATTTTCAATGTCAATTTTCTGGTCATTCTTTTTAGTGTATTTGCATCAATCCTATCCCATAGCATATTGATATTGTCTGTGAGGCAAAATACGATGTGGCTGAAAAATGGTTGCTTGTTTTGTATCGTAGGCTGGTTCTAGCTATTCATGAGTAGTGCCCATAAGATAAAGAGACGTAGTTTGTTACTGGGCTGTTTCAGATGCTTCAAGTATAAATAAATAATGACGAAAAAGTGCTGACAATGGGAGTAAATCTCAATATTAGACAGATTCTCCTCATCTAGAATATTTATGTTTACCGAAGGAAAACATATTGTTTTTGCTACGTTTCTTCTTCCGTTCCAAACACTGACCTCCGACCTGGCCAAGCACCTGATTTGTTGACGTCCCTCACCATGGTAACTGGTGTTGGGTTACATAATGTTGCAATTTTATAGTAGGAGGGATTATTTTGTTTTGTTTTGCCACCCTGAAATTGTACAGCGTGACTTCATCTCCATTACTGGTAATTGAACACAAATCCGCAGCATCTCCCCGTGTCAGACACCACGACCCTGCCGTCTGCCGTGCGCGCGATGCCGTACGGTTTGTCCAGCCCGCCCGCCCGCACCCCGACGTGCCCGACAAAGCGTCCCCGCTCGTTAAACACGGACACTCGCGAGTTGCCAGAGTCGGCTACAATAACATAACCTTCCCTGTCCACACACAGACATTTGGGACTCTTCAGGTTGGACTCCTTTTTCCCGACTGATCCGAACTGCACACGGAGATTGCCGAGGCTGTCGAACACCCTGACGGAGTGGTCGAAGCCCGAGGCCACCAGGATGTCTCCGTTCTGCGGGTTGCTGCCGAGGTAGAAATCCCCTCGGGTCAGGTTCTTCTTGCTTCCGAAGGACGTTCGGCGCTTGACTTTGTTCTCTGGGTGGACCTGAGGGATTGGGAAGATTTAAGATGAGATGAGATGAACTGGTTTATTACATATTGAATACATAACACACGAAAAAGCACAGCATCGTATCCCTGAAGCTAAATTGCAGTGTATTATACATGTACATGCTAAAACTACGTATACCTTCGACTGCTAATGAAAAGTTTATTGCAAATTTGTGAACAAAACAACAACATCAACATCTTTATTTGTTAATTCATAGTTCTTTTTTGTAAATAACTGTTGCTGCAGATGTCGTTAGTCACTAACGAAAAGTAGTGAATACTACATTTTGTACTTGACATGTCTGACAGTTTCCAAAATCTACCTGAGACAATTGACAGTTACACCAAACTTCTTTTGCAGGCTGAATATATCGTAGAAATCGACCTAAAAATTGACCGACTTGCAGGCCAATTTGATCGTCGATGGCCGGCTACCTTCTCTGGCCAATTAATAACCTTTTTAGGCCGATTTCTACGATTTATTCAGCCTGCAAAAGAAGTCTGGTAGAGACTAGTTGCAAGAAACAATTGCTAACTTGTTATTCGCTTGAGTTACAATTTTTCTTGTACCTGGATGTCTAACCTTCATTGACGTCTGAACGTACCATGAAGCGTCTCTGTTCCTCCCCGCGACTGTTGATGACACACACCAGCCCTGCGTTGTCGATAATCGCGATCTCATCGTCAGGAAGAGACGTGGCGTCACGGAGACTTTTAAACTTCCCGCCACTGGGACTGAAGACGTTCTCTTGGATGGGATCACCTTCTTCACTGTACCTGTACACAATAGAACAACATAACACTACACTGTACCTGTACACAATCAAACAACACAACACTACACTGTACCTGTACACAATCAAACAACACTACACTACACTGTACCTGTACACAATCAAACAACATAATACTACACTGTACCTGTACACAATCAAACAACACAACACTACACTGTACCTGTACACAATCAAACAACACAACACTACACTGTACCTGTACACAATCAAACAACATAATACTACACTGTACCTGTACACAATCAAACAACACAACACTACACTGTACCTGTACACAATCAAACAACATAACACTACACTGTACCTGTACACAATCAAACAACACAACACTACACTGTACCTGTACACAATCAAACAACACAACACTACACTGTACCTGTACACACTCAAACATCCTACACTGTTTTTGAATTACAAGTGATGTAAAGCATGGGATCTGGTTGACTCCATGTATAAAGAAAGTTGTCACTTTTTGGCGACGCCTCAGGTGCGAGCCTAATGATATGTACTCTGAGCAGTAGGTAAGAACCCTGGACCCACACAGAACCCACTTTGAACACATTTTACAGTTTACTCAACAAATAACCACCGTCGCCAGGGCTCTGGAGTATATTCCTTAGAATTTGTCTTTTTTTCTTGTAACAAACTGTACAAATTTTAGGAAAATACCAGGAGACTAGACATCTAAAAAGTGCCAATGAAACATGTGCCCAAAAGGGCAAGTAGTACCTTTGTATGATGACGCCCCCTTCGTCGTTGTCCATAATGCAGAATGTCCTGTCCTTGTTCAACACAAACGAGACGGGGTAGATGTCTCTCGTGCCGAACGTTTTCAGCAGCGCGCCCTGTGAGTCGAACTTGTGGAGGCGGCCGCTGATACTTTTTCTCTTACGATCCAGGACGAAGATGTCGCCTGTTTCCGACACCCTGACACGGACTGGATCCGTGAACTCCCCCAGCTGGTCCCCGGGGCTGCCGAACTGGAGCGCCGGCGGGCTGGGCACCACTTGCCGCTCCGGTGGGGGAGGGGGGAGATGCGGGGGAGGGGAATGTTGTTGTTGTTGTTGTTGTTGTTGTTGTTGTTGTTGTTGTTGTTGTTGTTGTTGTTGTTGTTGTTGTTGTGAAAGAGGCGGGTGTTGTGGGGGAGGAGCACTGTTTACAACATCCGCGTTGAACGGCTCGGCTGTACCATTCATGTAAGTTGGAGGAGCCCCTTCCATTGGTCCCGGCGGTCTGTTGAAAGACCCGGGAGCGACTCCCTGGTGGACTTCGTCTGACGACTTTGGCTCTGACATCATGTCTGCTAGAGCAGCATCCAGCATTCTCTGTTTATTCATGTCAGGCGACTGACGCGGACTCGGCGGTTCATCGCTGTACGACACAGGAGGGATGTCCCCGGCAAAGGGCCCTCTCACCGGCACAGACCCAGGGCCTTGTGATCTGCCTGTCTGACGAGCGAGCAGCTTCCCCAGCTCGACAGGGCGGTTAGACGGCCGGAACTCGAAGTGATTGACGGTCTGGCAGACGGGAATGACCGGCTTCCTGGACAGTTCGGCCAGCAGCTTCCTGCACCGCAGCATCTCCAGGACGTCTCCCCGGTCCCCGGCTCTCTTCGCTCCTTCGAAGGCGTTGACAGTGGTGGACACCTGGTAACGTTACGTTTGGAACAGGAGGTAAAAATCGTGCAAAACACTCCTGAATGTATATAAGGCCACAACAATAATTTAATGGATTGCGTCTGCACACGCATTGATTTTGCCTTTTCCCAAAGAAAATTCCCCTTCTTGTAACTATAACCAAAAAGTCACGACACTGGGATAACCGATAACGTTAAGTGAAGATGTGATTGAGGGAAGGAAACAGAACAGGGCGACAACTGCTGTTTCAATGGTTTATTGCTGATTTCACGACGACTAACAAAATTGTTGGTTGTTGAACTGTGTTCTTTCATTCAATGTGTGTCCTAACATTTGTCGTCCCTTGGTGTATTTCAAATCTAGGCATCTTGTTGTTTTCAGCCCTTCTTCTCTTCTTCGCGCTCTCGCATTAGATTTAGGGTCTCCAGAGGACGTCATCTATAACAATTACTTTGTGTGGCCTTTTATATATTCGAGAGGTACAATAAAGCACGGTACAATAGTTTTGGTGCAGTATTATGAGCCCAACTTGTACTACAAAGACCCCAGTAATACTATTGGAACACAACAAAGTTGTTTTTGGATTTTTTGGAACAGAAGCGTGTTCTGTTTGGGTCACCCGAGGTCATATGCGGGTGATTTTTTGGATTGTTTAATGTATGGATTGGGATCAATAAAGACCCGGTTTTGACTCTATTTGTGACATTACGGTGCCATAAGGAATGTGGAATGGAGCCTTCTGATTGGTCAACGTCACCCGGCTATATGATAATGAGCAGACCCTACCAGTATAAATCCAGATTAAGGGGCGGTACCTTGTGAAAGTCGCTGCTCATTGGTTGTTGCGCCCTCTCGTACTCTTCGTTCAGCTCCTGTAGAAGCTGCAGTTTCTGTCTCTGGACTTCTTCTGTGACTTTGCGGGCGTGTTCTTCGATATCAGTCTCGGCATCAGCCTTCTCGGCGGCCAGCTCCAGCTCCATTTGTCCCAGCACATCCAGACTGTCCTTCAACTCGTCCAAACGACCGGAATTCTGGTCTACGAGACCAGTGATCTGTAAACATGAACGACATGCCATGTTGTAGATGTCAATAATGTTTAGTATCATAATAGAACTTGTGCCCTTGGGAAAGGCACTTTACACGCCTTTCCTCACTCAACCCAGGTGTGAATGGCTACCTAACTTCGGTTGGGGAAAGCTGTATTGAGGTCACCTGGTGGCGCCGAATGGCAGCCGCACAGACCCTTACGACAGTTCCACAAAACTTTGTGGAACAAATATGTGTATTATTTGATTGTTGTGTATTATTATCATAATTTTGATTGTTGTGATTTGTATTGATTATTATGTGATACCCTGCATCAATTCAGCCGTATAAAGGCTGCGACTGCACGGGTACTGTTTGGACAATAAAAAAAACATTAGAAGGGGAACTCTACAGTAAAACTTGCCTACGACGACCACTCAAGGGACCGAGGAAAAATGGTCTTCTTAGACGAGTGGTCTTCTTATACAAAAAGCGTGGCGACAAGACAGAGAACAAAACTTTTCATTTATTTTACAACAGTCTGTTCCATTGACTTACAGGGACCCAGCCGGCACCGTTTTATATTGCGTTGCGCAAAGACAGTCCTGCTGTCGAAATCAATGGCAAACTGACCGATTCCATCAAGATTTCTCGCTAGCTATATAAAACATTTCATCAAACAAGACTGGCAATGAAAACATACATTGCCATGGCGACGGTTGTTGCTGTTAGGGTTATTGTTTGCATGGCACTGCCATCATTTCATCATTTTGATGAAGACTTTGGTGTAAGTCTAGACAGATACAGCGCACTCCTCCCCTGAGTGTATAGTGAACGAGCCCCGGAGTCACAGAAAGTAGGGCCATCCGGGGAAGAGAGGTCTTCCCAAGGGTTTCCAGGAATGTGGGCATAGATGTGGGTCAGAGACGTGCCTGTGGACATTCCATGCCTGTAGACAAAATGCCTGTATCATTCCTAGAATTCTTGCAAACTGCACACAATACTGTACCATTAGGCTCCTCCCTGAAACGTTGCCAAAAAACGTTTTCCGACACACGCGAAAACCACACGGTCGTCATATGCAAAGACTGGACAGGCGGTCGGCTCTTGCAAGTCGCTTAATGCTTACGTCTATGACGAAAAAGGAACGAGAAAAGGCGGGTGTTATGCATGGCCAGATTTAACTTATTCTCCTTGAAACTGAAAGATTTCAACAAACGCAACTGTAGTACTGTACATCTGTGTCAAAAGATTTGTGCAATTATCTTACATCTCTGACATTTATGGTTGCCGCTAAAACAGCCCAGACAAGGCGCACTCACAAAATACCAGAATGTAAACAAAATGACTGACATCTGTGTTTCCAGGCTTTAAACACACTCGTATGGTGTCATGTTTTGGAACCTCCTCATTTGCATTGGAGTATGATTCATTCAAATTTGTTAAGAAATGACCAGAAAATTGACTTTCTTATCGTCCTAACGTTACATAATGGCATTGAACATCAGAAAGTACTTTCCATTTATGTTTCCTTTATTGGGTTTATCCGTTATTCCTGTCACCAACTCCTCTTGATAATGAATAATGTCACCTTAAGACTATAATTGTAATATATATCTTAGGAGACGTTAGCCTTGACACTTGACTAGCCTTATTTTGTTCATACCTAAAACCAAGTCTAAGTCACGAAGCGTTCCACTGTGGAGCGCAAAAGATGACCTCTTTCAACTTTGCGTTCCTGTGAGCTGATGAGAAATGCTTCTTCGAAATACATTTCTTTTATTTGATAATTCTTCCCGAAGTTTGACTGCATGTACGGTAAAAAGGGAAAAATAGGTATACCATAGTGGCCATAATTATCTGCTGTTTTCTCAACTATAAGGTACTTCGTATATGTCATCCCCAAACCCGTTTCACTGTAGGTCAAACCGTGAGACTGTTCGGTCTATAGCATAACAACAGGGAATACTTCAACCGAACCCTTGTCGTAGATTCAAAATATAAATCAAGCCCAATTCCCCGATTACAGCGTAATGCTATGTTTAGAATTATGCATCAAATTTGTGTACTTGCAACGTGCTTAATAAAACTGAAGTTTGCGAGCAAATACCAGATTATGGTGGGAGTTGGAGCGGGAGAAATCTAATCTCCAAGCAGATCCCTTTCGGAGGCAAAAAAAAACAGTATCAATTTGGCCAGGCAGTATCCATTTAAGGCAGGGAAGGACAAGGACTTAGCGACAAAAAACGGCCATAGATGAAAAGCTAACGATCATTCCCCCACAACCTCTGCTTGGAGAGTACGTGAAATCGCTGGAGGGGGCGGGGTGGGGACACGAAATCGCTGGCCAGGTTGTCTTGGTGGACCAAATCGGTAGAAAATTCGCCCCGGGGATGGCGAAATGGGGAGGGGGTACTCCATAAAATACTGCTGCTAGCTGGCCAATGGTGTTATGATCTCATAATCAATGTAAAATGCGGGGTACTGATTGGTCAAACCCTATTGGCGACATGATATATTTTTAAGTTATTCCCACTGTATCCATGCATCCTGGTGCAATGCCACACCCACGAGCTTGATGTAAACATACTTAATCACACACTTCCTACGTCCTGTAGCCGCAGGGCAGTTTGCCTGTCCACAACAGTATATAGAGCTATCCTATATTTTACACTTTTTGTACCAAAGAGTCCGATTGGTTGAAGCCAGATACGCAAAAACACACAATTAAGCTACCCAAAATTTTTAAGCTATGCAAAGACACATTTTTAAGCCATGCAAAAATACACTTCTGGAGATATACAAAACACGCTTTTAAGCTACCCAAAACGGTCCAACTACTCATGATCAAGTTGTAGTTAACCAAAATTTGGAGAGGAAAAGCATGTGAACCATAGGAACAAGTCTCCTAATACATATACTAAAGGTTCTATCACAAGAGTGTCTTCAATCAATGTGTTGTGTTGTCCCTGTCACACATTCAGAACTTTCCCCCCCCCCCGAACAACAGCCGACCAAGGTTGGCTGACGTTCGGGAATAGCGTGACCAGATTTAGACAACGCCCACCTTTCCGTACGAATTGACGTGAATTTGAGTAAATTTGATTCAAATTTCACTTCCAATCACGCCCCGACCTACTTCCGAACACCAGCCAACCATGTCCGAACACCAACCGACCCATTCGACCTTGCTCCTGACCTACTCCTAACCATGTTGGAGGGAGTTCGGCCATATTCGGCTATGTGTGACAGGGACTTTACCTATCGTACGACGGTTATGAACGGACTCTGACCTGTTTCCTGATCTGCTGTTTGACGTCCTGCAGTCGGGCCACCTTGTGTTCGTTATGATCTCCCAGAAGACACTCCTCACAGATGGGCCGGTCACACCGCAGACAGAAGTACCTGAACACCTCGTGCAGGTGGTCGTCACAGCTGCTCTCATCCAGCTGCAGCAGCCGCTTGTTCTTCAGCTTCTCCGACAGGTCATCGGGGTCGGGCATCTGTGGCTTCTCTTGGGTCTGAGACACCGGCACGATCTTCTCGCCTTTCAGACGATCGACGTCGTGATCTTGTGAAGACGACGACAACAGAGCTGCCCTGCCGAGGCTGACCGGTCGGCGGCAGGTCGGACACTTGAAGTTGGTCCTCCCCCTGCCGCGGGAGCATTCCCCCAGACACGTGTCGCACAGGACGTGGTTACAGGTCATGGTGAAGGGGTGCTCGGAGACTTGCTGACAGACGGTACAGGCTTTAGGCGCGCGGGCCCAGCCGTCCCACATGATACTCCGGGTGCCAGCCATCTTGTGTCCCACCAAAGCGCCGGAGGCTTTCAGACTTAAGCACTCTCACTTATGGCGACAACTTTCTCCCGGAGTCCTTTAAGACAGGGCTGCCGACCTCAACTACGCGTCAAGACGCTTCCTGCTGTCGCAATGAAGCAAAACGCACGCTAACTCTGGCGGCAGGACCCTGACCTTACTAACTTCTGGTCAACAGAAATGTTGTGATGATACGAGAGTAACTGAAGGACTAACGTGGACGGTCTAACCTGTTCATCAACTACACCACGTGACAGGAGGGAGGGACCTGGCAGGATAGGGCAGGGGTTAAACGGTTAAGAGGAGGTTATGACGCTTGTTGTCAATCATTCACTTCACTTCACTTTATTTATTTAACCCGTAATTACAGCTCAGGCCATTTTGGGCTTTTTTTTTTCAGGTAAGGCCACACCGATTTAATTGTATGGATGACATCCTCTGAAGACCCCCAAACCAGTGCGCGCGGGCGAATGAAAAAAATTCCGGCCAAAAATAAAAATGCTACTAAACCACAGGAATGCAAAGCTGTATACGACAAGCCGGCACATGCTGGCTTTTTGTGGAATTTATGAATCAGCACTGTACGTATGTACTGAGTTATTAAGTCGTGGAGCTTTGGTAGCCTGGGTGCCCAGCTCCATATAGTCGCTAACTACCATGGACTACCCAAGCCTAGAGCCAGGCCAGAGCCTGGGAGGACGTGATCTTTTTTTTTTTGGAGAACAGACGAAAATAAATGCGCGCGCGGATGTCACCCTTAAAGGCGGTGTGGCCTAATCCTGGGTACACAAAAAAAATACAACAAATACACAGTGCATAAACAAGTAAAAAATACAATATCCTCAACTAGATTACTAGATCAAGTCCTGTTCCTAAGGCCACACCAAGTAAATTTTATGGATGACGTCCTTTGGAGACCCTAAATCTAATGCGAGAGGGCGAAAAAAAACAAGAAGGGCCCTAAAACAAGATGCTTAGATTAGAAATATACTAAGAGACGACAAATGTTAGGACACAAATTAAATGAGGTGGCACAGTGTAACAAGCAAGAACTTCTTTTATTCATCATCAAAACAGCAATAAATCAGGTGGAACAGTGGACAGTGAAATATTTTCTGTTGTTGACAGGATGGTCCTGTCAATAGTGCAAATTTTCTGTTATTGACAGGATGGTCCTGTCAATAGACACTTTCTTCGCGTTACGGAATTTCAAATCAATCTGGTGATTTGCGGCACTGTCGTGGCTCTTTTGTCATAGTTACAGGAAGCGGAATTTTTTTGTGTTTTTTTTCTAGGAACAGACCAAAATCAATGCGCGCGCGGACGTCATCCATAAAATTTACTTGGTGTGGCCTAATAGTCAGTTTAAAGGTCCTGAGACTAAGGAGCTGTCGTTGCTGTAGCGGAAGTGTGTTCCACAGGTAAGGACCATAGCACTGTAGACTGCTCCGGTATGCCGTGACTCTTACTGGTGGACAGAAGAGTAGGTGAGGGTCGTAGTCCCTAAGACGCTTCAACTCTGACCGAGTAGTCCGTACGCTTAATGTTGGAGGAGTCTCCCACTTGAACAAAGATGCCATGTACAGCGGCGCACTTCCACGAATTGCCTTAAAGACATTAACAAGAGTCGTGGTTTCAGTCCGTTTAGGCACAGAGTCTATCCCTGCCTCAGCTCGCAAGTTAATAATGATCTATCTGCTCCCACATTTTCCACTGTACAAAAAAGCGAGAAGAAGTTGACCTCTCTATATTAGCTCAGTGACTAGAACACTTTGTATTAGCCTAGTATAGTACCCTTGTATGTTCCTTATGTATGTATGTCTAAGTCAAGTAGTGCATCTCTTGTCTCCACTTTTCTATATACATTTGTTATGTGTCTGTTATATCTTGACCTGTACCTAGCCAGTCGTGGCATGAATGTACAATAAAGGTATTTCATTTCATTTCAATAATTCCACTGAGACATGGTCCTGGAGTTTGTGACCTGTAATGAGCCTTGCAGCTCGGTTCACCAGTCTGTCCAACTGGGATATAAGAGTTTTGTTGCCTTGTACAAGACTTGGTAGCCATGCTGTGGCACAATACTCCAGAAGAGACAGTAATAATGCCTGGTACATTGTTCATAATGAACGTTCCACTGGGGAAATTATGAACAGTTTAAGTAGAGTCTTAAGATCTCATACCTCCGTCACTACATCACATGATAATATTTGCTTCTCGTCCTGGCCACCGACACCGGGCATCTTCACGGACTCTGTCGTATTTCAAAATTCCGTTTGTTTACGTTGCAGTGAAGGTAGAAACCTAACGTTAGGCCAAGTTGATTTGATTATATAGCTGACATGTGTTCAACCTTCATGACCTCGTAGATTTGTATATAATGACCATGTCCGTTTCAATACCTGGTAGCCCTTGGGCCACACTGTTGTACAGCAGGGGGTTAGTCCACCGGTAGTGGTGTGTTTAACTCTCTTACTCACTCTCAAATGCTGAGTGCTAAGAAGAAAAAGCAGTCTGTGCCATTTTTAGGTCTTGTATGACTCGGTCGGGGATCAAACTTATGACTTACTGAATGAAAGGCGAACACTCTACCCACTTGGCCATTGCAGCGGTAAACGGTACTTGGCCACTTACCCACCGGTAAACAGTACGTGGTACATGATTATGGCTATTATTCCGCATATCTACAAGTATGATCAGCATAACTCAAGGAGGCCTTTATGGATTGTGATGATATTTGGTATGTGGCCAGGTCTTAACAAGGTCGAAAATAACCTCCTTGGTCTTTATAGGAAGACAACGGTCAAATGTGTGCCTCCTGTTGGCTGTTGTTGGTA
Source organism: Branchiostoma belcheri (assembly GCF_001625305.1). Classification (NCBI taxonomy): domain Eukaryota; kingdom Metazoa; phylum Chordata; class Leptocardii; order Amphioxiformes; family Branchiostomatidae; genus Branchiostoma; species Branchiostoma belcheri. The sequence goes on from NW_017804198.1 coordinate 2,101,154, forward strand.
CTGCAGCAGAACTTCCTGTATTTGTATCTTTTGTCCTGGACCTTGAATGTCCATAGATCATACACTACTGTGTGTTATAATTTGGTTGTATACTTTGATCATGAGTTCTATAGGAAAAGCCCATTTTGACAGTTTTAGCTTTCATCAAATCACATAAACGACATATGATTTCATAATGACACCAAAGTTGTTGTAATATGATTCTACCAAAGTATGCCATTCGCAAAAAATTTGGTGGTCATATGATAAGTATACTAGTATTTGAGTTACTGAGGGTGGCCTAATTATACCCTACACGTAGGCTGTAGGCCCATGGGTGGGAATGGTGCCAACCTTTAGGCCACACCAATTTAATTTCTTGGTTAACAGATTCGCCCGCTTCATTTTTTTCTGATTTTCAAATAAAAATAAAAATTCAGAATCAACTGCAAAATGCTCATATTTTTCCCTGAACAGTTGAAAACAGTCCTTTTCATCCTAGTTGTTACTTATTCCATCTTTCAATGCAATGGTATCATTACAAGTTAAAAATTCATTGTTTAAATTTTGAACCAGCCTGGTGTGTTGACTTCATGGCTCCTATCGTACGCTTTTGGGCCATAATTTGTTTTTATTTTTATTTTCGCCCGACCGCTCCATTATTTTTCTATAAAAATTCGTTAACCATGAAATTAAATTGGTGTGGCCTTAAAACAAAAGTACATGTACATGTGTATGGGTTCTTATGATTCCTAAAGTAAAGATCCAGCTCATTTTTTTTTTCTGAAAGCAAGACGAGACTTTGGTTTATAATGTTACGAGTGATGAACAACTAATAGTATCCAAACATTATTTTCAAAATCAACCCAAGACTCAGGTATGTAAGCGTGCCACACAGCACGTTTCGACGGCGTCAAAAGTGCACAGGAAACACACAATGACGGCAGGGTGCATGTATATGGGGCACCCAGAACACCCAAGACTGTTTGACATCAACCACTTAGAAGTTTGTCCAATGGTTGTTTGCAAAACAACATGCCTGTGATTGATCTGGAGGGTACTTGAAGGGGTTATCAGAATACTGTTACTGGAATGCAACTGCTGCTACATGTAAGTCCAAACTCAATGTAGTTGAATACAAAAACTTATGGGAATCAGAAATATAATATCTACAGAACCTGAACACAAATGCCCCTGAAGTTTCTCAACACATCCACATTGAATCACCGCGCCATACCGTCTCTGTGGACAGTTAGAATACTGGACACTGTACAGGACTACTTTTTAAGAGGCATTAAGGAGGCCATATATATCAGAGCGCTTCAGCCTTCACTTAATAGAGATGGTGGACGATATAAACTCCCTCGCACTTTTGATCAATTGCTCAAGTATCAGTAAAGTCTCGTGTGAATAAGGTCACGTGTTTGTAAACTGTAATTCTCGCGAGATCACGTTGTGAAGTGATTGGTCATTAACTATTCTGATGAAGTCGCTGAAAATTTGATCTGTCTGTAAATTGAGATGGAAAATATTAAAATATAATATATAAAGTTCAACGTTTTACTATCTACAGAACCTGTTGACCCTTTAAGAACATGAAAACCCTCTGTGAAATGTAGCTCATTGAACACAATGTGCTGAACATTTTATTAACAGAACAAAATCATTACTTTGACTCATAGAACCTGCAGCCACCATTACATAAAAATGTGCCCAAACATGTGCCATGAATTACAAGCCTACATTGGACCATGTGTTTGACATGTACATGTACTTGCTAAGTAATATTCTGTACATGAATATTAAAGCTTGTATTACAGCTGAGTTTTCACCAGAGTGCCAAGTTTGTTATTATGTTTACCGAAGGAAAACATATTGTTTTTGCTCCATTTCTTCTTCTGTTCCAAACACTAACCTCTGACCTGGCCAATGGCCTCTTTTGTTGACGTCTGTCACCATAGTAACTGGTGTTGGGTTACATAATGTGGCAATTTCATAGTAGGCATTTAGACTCCTGTCACAATATACATGTACATGTATGTGAATGTGTTTTGTAATGAGTAAGAATTAACAGAGCAGACCATATCCGAAGGTAAACATTATGCATTTGCTTCGCAAATATTACTTTTCTAGTATTGAATTGTTCCCTTAAAGGCATCCAATGCAACTTCAGTGCGTCAAGACAAAAATTATTCTGGATTATGAAATCTGATGCTGACATTTCCTGTCTTTTCTTAGCACAATTTTGTCATTTCCTACGTGAATCGTGTGAGATAGAGAAGGGACAAGCTATGTGAGGAGTCCCTTTATTTTTTGGTACCACCAATAAATAGCTAGAACCAGCCTACAATACAAAACAAGACATTCTTTTCCATCACTGATAACTTAAGTGACATGACATTTTTGCCTCACAGATATCAGTATGCTATGGGGGAGAATTTATTCAACTAATGGCCAGAAAATTGACTTTGAAAATGAATTTTACTTCTTGGAAATCACTCTGGGTACCTTTGACATATGATGTTTGCATCTCTAGATGTACATAAGACTTCATCATTTGTCAGTCTCATTAGCTAAGAGAAGGTTCACCATGTTGTCTGTAGTACAATTCTGGACTCATACATACCATACTACATGTACATGTAGTAATCGTGAATGTCTTCTATTAATAAACCAACATAAGTATACCTGAAGCTTACAGTTTACATTCAGTGTTGACAGCATAACAGTGCTCACTTTTCCTTTGAAATTACCCTGGACCTATAACATAATACGTCACAGTTTGTTTACCTGTTCTAAAGAACATTCTAGAACGGTCAGTTAAAGAACAAAGATCATTTCAAAGTTTTCAAAGTCAGGTATGTTTGATTTTTGCTGAATCTAGTTTTGTTGACACAGCATTACATACCGTAATGGGTGATTTAGTTGTGACAGCAGATGAAAGTAGTACTGTATAAAGGCCTTATATTAAGGCAAACACACACCACGACTACGCACCCCTGTACAATATAAACGTCGATTGACCAGCATTCATTGCGGTAAACAAACTGACGTAATAATGTTATAGGACCCTCCAATAAAGTTACTTCTGAATGTGTTGTACACTTCTTGAATATCTTAAGGTGTCCACAGTCCCTAGACAGAGGAGAGCTTACAGTTTGTATTAGCAGGTAAAATATTTCACAGAACCTGTTCTAAACAGACGTTCTTACATGTAGCAGTGTTCTAGTTGATGGAATTTTGCTGCTTATGATGGACACCAATTTTATTCAATCTGTCATCTTTGACAAATCAGTAAAGATAAAGAAAGAGACTAAATTAAACTAACTAAGGTCAAACGGGCGGATTACACTTGGCGCGCAAGGACACCCGTAAGTAAGGTTCGGAGCCAAAGGAAATTTTCACCCCAAAATCACCATTTCTGACACTCTTCAGCCATGTTAATGTTTAATGATACTTCGTGGCAGTTTACGAGAAATGTCACCTCAAACTTGGACCCTCAAAACCCTTTCGTCACTTTTTTACAACGGACTATCACGGACCCCGGTCGCGCAAGAACTGGGGTGTGCACCGATAACTGTAACAACTATGAAGAAAAGGACTGTTTTCAACTGTTCAGGGCAAAATATGAGCATTTTGCAGTAACTATTGATTCTGAATTTTTTTTTTTTTGCAAATCAGAAAAAAATGAAGCGGGCAAATCCCTTAACCAAGAAATTAAATTGGTGTGGCCTTAAACAACAACAAAAGTTCCGGCTGGCTAGATCACTGTTCCTTAGGTCCTGGGCAGGTTACAGATCTCACAGGAGGCATTGTGTGCTTGGTTGATGAAGGTGCAGTGCTGACATGTCCACACACCAGCAGCAGCGCCCCCTGTGGGGAAGGCTGGTCCTGCAGCTGAAGGCCCAGTACCCACAGGTGGACTTGGTGCTGAAGGAGAAGATTGAGGACAGTTTCTGTATTATGACAAGCCCTGTACACTGATTTAAAGCTGCATTATGTAACACTAGGACGATACAAAAAGTCAATTTTCTGGCCATTTCTCTACAAACTAAGTTGAATCAACCCAACTCTGTTGCAAATAAGTGCAATTCAGGAAGTAGAGGTGCCAAAATATGACTTGCAAGTACGCTAAAAAGAATCTGAAAACATAGCTGTCAGCCATGTTTGTTTACATTCTAGTAGTTTTTGGTGCCACCATAAACTGAGCGTGCCTCGCGTGAGCACTTTTAGCACCAACCATAAATGTCAGAAATGTGAGATAATTGTACAAAAGTGGGTGTAAATTACACACTTAAATTTCTAAAAAATATAATATTTCAACATTTGTTGCAAAAATGTTACATTGTGCCCCTTTAACATGCAGCTATATACTGGTGCATTCACCGGCATAGTTTGAGTTCATATTTTGTGGCTGTTCATGACTTTATGCGCATGGACCATAAATTCTACAGTACACCATGCGTACCCTCAATTATAGTACCTATTACTACATGTACTGTAGTACCTCTACAAATAAATGTTTTTGATCTGTGTGTGCACATATGTGTGTCTCTGTTTGTGTGTTGTGTTTTTCTGCATATTTGTGACCAGCATACATTGTAAATAAGAAGGCCTGAATGGATTGTGATGATATTTGTAAGTCATAGGAAGACAAAAGTCAAGGTCAACTTTTGGCCTCCTAGTGGCTGGCCTTAGAACTTTAGTCTGACAAGAATTAATAGGATAATTTTGCATGTCTTCTCATCTTTTGCTAGAATTTATGATGTGGTTACATGAATCAATGGATTAGTTTTGTGACAAACAAAACTGTTGTACACATATCTCTGTTTCTGTTTAACTAACTTTTGATTAGCAGCAATTCACTTCCATGTATCATGACTCCTATAAAGACCAAATAAGTCTGTAAAATACATACAAGTATCGGAAGTACACATACAATATAGTCACTTGAAGTTTGTTCCAATCATAATGACTGAGGAATTGAGTTTGTACAGCCTTCTTAAAGTGGCTTTTTGGAAACTCACTACATGTAGCAAGCTTCCCAATCGCCCACTTCGGGCATCTCTATTTGCATCTCTACATTTTATTTTTGCATTTCTGTGCTTTTTCCAGCGCGGACATCACTGGGTGACATCAGCTCAGGAAAAAATACAGATATCCAAAAGTAAAATGTAGAGATGCAAATCGCCTGCCAGGACTGGCTTGTGCTGACTTTTCCAATGCAGGGCATTGGAAAAGGCATAAATAAACTAGAAAGGCCAATATTTGCTTTGGAGCAAATATAGCGATGGGTTCACCACATTTTACGACATGGCAGGGAAAGAATGAGAAACACAAGGGAAAACAATGATTTACATTGATATAACTATAATATGAAGTAAAATACAACTAAAACAACAGTTGGATAGCTATTCCCTACTTAATTGGTTAGGATTTTTAATTGCATAATGCAAACTGTTGATTTTCAAAATAAAAAAAAACGTCCATGCCCCGCATTCCAATGCTGGAGCAGGAAAGCTTGAAATACCTACCAAAACACTTGAATACAGACATACTGTCAGTATGGAAATGCTCTGTGCAGGTGTTAATCAAGTTAAATCCCAACAGCCAATCAGCAAGAAATGCTCTGTGCAGGTGGAAATGCTCTGTGCAGGTGTTAATCAAGTTAAATCCCAACAGCCAATCAGCAAGAAGAATAGAGGAAAGCTGCATGCCTATTGGT
>NW_017804198.1:2106877-2127201 GCF_001625305.1 Branchiostoma belcheri
AGAAGAAGAAGAAGAAACATCAGAAAAAGCAATATGGTTTCACCACACCACTTCGTGGTGTGGTGAACCCATAATAAATAAATAAACCGTGCATATTTACTGTAAATGTGTCTGTTATCCACTGGCAGGTGATACTAGTTATGTCAACTACAATCAGCTTAAATCATATTTTGGTGTCAGGAGCACTTTAATGTGTACCTACCATGTGCAGCAATCAGTTGTTCCACTGTTGCCCATTGGTCAGTTTTGGACCAATGTTCCACAGTCTCTGCACTTTGTTCCCTCACACCTTCCAGTAAAGGGTCCATGTGTTCCTGTGTGGGATCAGACAAGGTTGGAAATACTGGAGTGGGAAGAAAGGATCTTGGCTCTCCTTATATAAGCTTGTCTCTGTCCCATGATAATAAGAATTTGTTTGTTTGTTTGTTTGTTTTGCATAACCGGTAAACTGCCTTTAGGCGTAACACACCAGTTTTGTACATGTACAAGCTGTGTAAGACCGGACTGTAAGGTTTGAACCACTCACACCGGAAAGGACCCCTTCTCTTCTCGATAAGTGCGGTGGGTTCTTTAACGTGTGTGGGGTGTGGCTCTCCCAAACTCGGGACCTCCATTTAACGTCCTATCTGAGGGACGTCCCTAACCAAAGCTAGGTACTCATTTCCACCTGAGTGAAGTAAGGAAAGTTGTGTAAAGTGCCTTTCCCAAGGGCACAAAATCAGTGACATGGGCAGGATTCAAACCCGTGACCTCTTGGGTGTGAGCCAAACCCGCTACCGACTGCGCCACATGACCCCACGACAAATGACATGTGACAAATCAATCATGATTCTTGAGAAAGACAAATAAAGTTGAAACCGGTCAAATGCCATCTCAGCACTGTCATTGTTCTAAAGCTACGAATGAAATCAGTCAGGATCAGTTATCAGTTCCAAATTTTTCAAATCAGCCAAGGCACAAGTCCAAGGCACCCCGTAATAGCCGGAAATGTTACAATATGAGCCATGAAGTCAACAGACAAGGCTGGTTTATAATCTAAATAATAGATTTTGAACTTAGTTTTAATGAAACAAATTGCATTGTTACATTGAAAAACTAGGAAGGAAAGGACTTTCTTCAACTGTTGGAGCCAAAATAAATTATGTCTTTCATTGAGTATTTTGCAACTGTTGATATAGAACAAAAAATTTTTTTCCGGCAAAAATGGACAGGGCAAATCCGAGAAACAACAAATGAAATTGGTGTGGTCTTACCTTGAGTGGTAACATGTCCATTGTTGCCAGGTAGGTGAGGAAGTGTAGATCAGACATGGCCTCCAGTAGCCGGTACCCGGGGAACTGCTGCATGTAGGCAGTCAGCTGACCAAAGTCCTGAGGACATCAGGTTAAACTTCAAGTCAACATGCATGGAACTGATATAACATCTGTGTCCATAATATCACCAGGGTCCATATTAATATCACCATCTTGAGAAACAGTGTGCTTAAAGATATTTTTACTGCAACATACCCTAGGTATGTACATTTGAGGTGTGCAGGAGTGCATGCCAAAAGTATGTTGCAGTAAAAATATCTTTAAGCACACTGTTTCTCAAGGTGGTGATATTATGGACCCTGGTGATATTATGGACACAGATGTTGTATTTTTAAACCAACTACATGTAGGTTTAAACAGGTACTGGTAGTCCCATAGCCTTTTTGAGCCCTGGATGGTATCATGTACACATGTATGTTGGGATAAACATATTAAAAACTGTGTAGATGTTAGGATAATTAATGTAAAAATTCTGTGATCCTTATTGGTGAATGATGAGAATTTTATACCTTTTGACATGTGTAAGTTACTTAAAGGTTAACATCACTATGCATATATTATGTAATGTAGAGGTCATTTGCATAATTAATGAGGACATGTCAAAATGAAGTATGACAAAGGAGAGGACTTTTACACTAAGAATATTGTCATTTGAATTTAGAAAACTATAAATTAAACTGGAGTATGCTAATTACGACCTTATTTCAATAGTCAATGAGACAAATAAAAAAACTGTGACAAAACTCATATACTTCATGGAGGTATGAGATCTCTGAATTCTTGTAAAATATGTACTAGTAGATGCCATACTTTGTACCCAGTACAATAAAGTCATTTTATTCACTGTGTCAGAACTCAAGAGCACAGTATTGGAAGGCAGAGCCCATCCCTCTCCTTCCACTGCCTTTTACCTCCCAAACTGAAGTCAGGTATCCATTTTTAGACATGGATTTACAAATGTAAGTCATGTAAAATGCCTTTCACAAGGGCACAAGATCAGTGACATGGCAAGATTCAAACAGATGGCCTCTAGGTTCTGGGCTTGACTTGATCACACTTGATACGACCACAGACCAACTGTCATCAAAGATGGTATCAAAAGTTAAGTAATATAGTAAAACGTTAAACTTTATTCCAACACACAGTTTACAGAGATCAAATTTTCAGCGACTGTCGCCTTCATCAGGATAATTGATGACCAATCACTTCACAACGTGATCTCGAGTTACGATTTACAAACACGTGACTTTATTCACACAAGACTTTACTGATACGTGACGTAAGCATCACTAAATAGAGATGGTGGACGATATAAACTCCCTGGCACTTTTGATCAATTGCTTATGTCACGTATCAGTTAAGTCTCGTGTGAATAAAGTCACGTGTTTGTAAACCGTAATTCTCGCGAGATCACGTGTTGAAGTGATTGGTCATTAATTATACCGATAAAGGTGACAGTGGTCGCTGAAAATTTGATCTCTGTAACCTGTGTGTTGGAATAAAGTTTAACATTTTACTATGATTACTACCAACACAGATGAACTTTCATGATAAGTTAAGTACTAGTTCTTAGCTTGTGAAGATAAAAGACAAACCTGTATGTCACCAATGTCTGCTCTGTTCTCTATAGGGAAGGGTTTGTCCATCCTGGTGTTGAAGGTGGACACAGGATCAACAGGGAAACCTGTAGTAACCTGAAATGTACATCAAGTCTTCATTCTTCAACATTTTATCATGTTTATTCATGATCATAAGGCCACACCAATTTAATTTGTTGTTTCTCAGATTCGCCCCATCCATTAAAAAAACTTTTTTAGGTTCGAAATCAACTGCAAAATAAAAGACATATTTTGGCTCTCTTCTCTTCCTAGTCCTCTTCTTCGTAGTTGTTAAAGTTTTTCAATGTAACAGTGCAACTTTGTTTCATTTAAAGTTCAAAATCTATTGTTTTCATTATAAACCTTGATACTTGATACTTGATGACCTGGATTCCAAGAACATAAGACAAAACAATGTACAGAGTCACAGACTTCACAATCATATAAAAATGACATTGAGAATCTACGCCACTAGACTTCTACACAATTTTTATCCTACACAGCCTGCCTGGTATGTTGACTTCATAGCTCATATTGTACCATTTCCATCTATCACGGGGTGCCTTGGCCTGTTTTTTTTTTAATTTCGCCCTGTCACTTCATATTTTTTCTTAAAAAATCTGAGAAGCAACAAATTAAATTGGTGTGGCATAATGAACAACAGTTTACTTACTTGTAATATCAAGTTTGTGTGGAATTAGGAGTTACTATTAAGTCTTACCTGAGTGTACTAGATAGAAGTAGAACTAGTCTCCAAGAGTAAGTTTACCTGTACAATTCATGTACAAATTGTAATCACAAGTTTTAAGCCCCCATCACACATTGAAAACCTCAGCCTGAACACCAACTACGTTGGCTGAATTTTGGGAACAGTCTGGCCTGATTCAGGCCATGCATACCTTTCAATACAAATCAAATACAATTTGAGTTAAAATTGAGTCAATTTTCACTACCAACCAACGTACTTCCAGACACCAGCCAACCATGGCCAACCCTCCCGTCCACACGAGAATGTTTTTAACATTTTAAACATTCACCTGACGCAGCCAAACGGTAGCCCACCACACCGAACACCAGCCAACCACAGCTAATCTTACTCCTGCCCTACTCCTAATCATATCAGGTTATGTGTGACTGAGACTTTTACCTGTACTACATTTTGTAGTGGGGAAGTTAGAACTTACCTGTAAACATTAGTCACTTTTTGTTACACTGCCCTAATTACACTCAACAACGAAATACCCTTTTTGGAAGCTTGAACACTGATTGGTTTTATTACTGACTTGGATGATCTTTCAGATTATATTCTGGTATATTTATTTTTAAGAGGTTCTTCTTTTCTGTCAACAATGTACAATACTCAAATACTGCTGCATGTGCAGACTTTTTTGTTGGAATCAAATCGTTTTTGTAGTGTCTTGATCGATCCTATCAGTGTTTATGTAAATACTATGTGTTTCACTAGTTCATTGATTGATTGTTGTATTCAACTTCTGTATGAAAACTCGTGCTTTGCTTGCTTGTATTACATATTGTCTGGTGGCGACATGAATATAAGTGTAACTTGAGTGTGTCGCCACCACGTCTTGTCATTGTATGTTTCAATAAATAAAATCTAAAAAAAAACTTACCTGTACTAGTAAATACTCCACTGGGAGTGGACGGGCCAGCAGTGTCACCAAGTTGCCATAGGAGTCCTTCTCCTATAGAGGAAACATCATGTAACACCACAATGTTGGATGACGCTTTTAGTACCATGATTTTTTCAGAGCATCATTTTTGAGTGGTCCTGTTCACCTTTTGGACAATGTCATTGTACAAAAAGTCTTTAAAACATACATGATGCATTATCTGTTCTTTCATCTCTACTATAACTGAAAGTTATATTGTAGTAGCTGATTATATTACATCAAACAACCTGTTACACCTAACCTTTGCACATCTACATGACATGTACATTTTGTACATGTGAAATGTAACTGCAGGCATTGTTTAATAAAAGCTATCTAATATTAATGCCCCAACTGTGCTTGGTGGCAGCAAGGTTCACTCTACAATAGTTCTGGGAAAATTTTGAACACCTCAATGCTTGGTTGATAACGCTGGTACTTGAAATCATTACTATTTTGATTTTTTTTCTGAGCTGGTATTGGTACTTAGTAGTAGGTACATCCACCATTAGTCATTTTGTACATCATGCAAAGTCTGGACATTTTTCGCCTATCTTCCATTGACACCCTCTGTATAGGTTTGTTTTTATTTCCGTGAGTCCCCCAGCGTACAAAATACCTGGTTGCCCAGTTGCCCCGGGCAACCAAATTTTACTTGGTAAAACCTATTTTTGAACCAAGGTAGCCCAGTGTGCTACCTGAATTTTAAGAATGCCCCAACCCCCCAAAAAACCATGCCCACTTGACTTGCACCACTGTATCTGGCAGATGCTTTTTAATTTTAGGTATTAATGGCTATTACTAGCATCAGTTAACTAAAGGCTGTTAGAAATATTGTCAAAGGCTTATGTATGTAACATTACTTAATTTGAGGAAAGTAGTAACTTATAGGTGGGGCAACCTTAAATTCTGAGGGTAACCTAATTTTTGCCGTAGGTTGCCCACTGGGCAACCTGGTTCAAAAAAGTATTTTGTACACTGGTGACTGTAGACTCCTTTCATAGTTGTTGGTGCAGAATCTTGTTAAAACTGACTGTCGTGTTTGTGTCGTGTTCGGATGTCTATCAGTACTTCGCGTAGATGTCAAATTCAAGTACGATAGGACACGTATCTGAGGGCTGACTCCATCTTTATTGTTTACTGTTCTAGTGTGGTACGCAGAGTGATCTGAATAAAACTGCACTGTGCTATCACAAAGTAGTGCGGTGTGGGCAAGGCCCCTATGGTGAAATAATTATGCCTGATGAGATCATGTAACACTGACCTTGTAGAACACATCAGGCACATACTGTTCTGGTGTGGACTCCTTGATGTAGCCCAGCTCAGGGGCGTCCTTAGTGGGCACCAGACAGTCATCCCTCACCAGGGCCATGCACTGGTTAGACACCTGGTAACCCTCGAAGTGGATCTGATGACTTTCATCACCTGCAGTAGTGAAAAAATTAAGAAACATATTGTCAGGCAGTTAAAAGATATTTGGTGTCACACATACATAGTGCTGTGTACCTAAACCCACATTTAGGTTCAGGTCCGGATTCAAGTCCAGAGGTTTAGGTTCAGTTCTGGACTTGTAAGTCCGGACCTAAACCCATGGCATATACAAAATTGCATGTTAGCAACCTTGCAATGTTGTTTGGGCAAAACGTTGGCCATGCACATAACATGGAGGCTGACACTTGAAGATGCCCGATGGCAATGTTTTCTTCATTTTGCAGCGAAGATTTTGCTATCTACGGAAGGTTTTAGGTGGTTTGGAAAGAAAAAGGGTAATACTATGTGAAAAATGTTTTTGGTAATAAGTCCGGACTCGGTTCTTGACTTTTAGGGTTTTTTTTACTTGAACCTAAACATTCTTACATCTTCGGATCCAAGTCCAGTGAACCGGTACACAGCACTACACATACAGGTAGCTGAATACGTACTCTCAAGTACTGCCAAAGTCTAGGAGTAGGTTGTGGCAAGTCAGCTGTGGTTGGTTGGTGTTCAGTAAGGTCAGCTAGTATTTGCCTGTGCCAGACGAATGTTTCAAAATGTTTCAAACATTCGAGGGTGGACGAGAGGTTTAAAATATACCATGGTTGGGTTTGGTTGGCAGTCAAATTTGACTTAAATTTGATTTGATTCTTATTGAAAGGTAGGCATGGCCTACGTTGTATATATCGGTCTGCTCCCAACCTACTGCCAACATTGGTTGGTTTGTGTTTGGAGGAAGGTTCTGAATGTGTGACGGGGGCTTTAGGTTAGAAGATATTTAGTGTCTTCCTTTACAGGACACTGGTATACATTATACATGTAGCAGTTTTGAGGCTCATTGTGCCTCTAGTGTGTAGGGATACTATGTATTCTAGCATTACTACATGAAGTGTTTCCCAAATGTGGCAGTATGTTGCCAATTCTTCATTCTGCCTGTTTCTGCATGACCCCTACTGATACAGAGTAAGTGTGAAGGGGCCTTTAGGAAGGTGGCAAAATACAGTTGGAAGTTCATGGAACAGACAGCACATGTCAAAGGAAACTTGCACAAAACGGTTAGACTTACCTGAAGCCACCACAGTGACAAATTTGGAGCCAAAAGTCCCGTCAGGAGAGAGTTTGGTACAGTTTGGATGTTGGTTCTGAAACTCTCCTGCCATGATACACTCTTCTGCACTCAGGAACACTGAATCCTGTCAACAGTACATCATATGTTTTAGTAATAAGGCCACACCGACTTAATTTTATGGATGACAATGTCATCCTCTGAAGACTCCTAAACTAGTGCGCAAGAGTGAATAAAAAAATTCCGACCAAACCACAGGGAAGGTGGTATTGTGAATTTGCAGTGCATAGCAAGGTATACGACAAGCTGGCTTTTTGTGGAATTTATGAATTTTTTTTTTTAGCACTGTACCTGTACCTATGTACCGAGTTCTTGAGTCAGCTGCAGGGAGCTTTGGTAGCCTAGATGCCATCCTCCAGAGTTACCACCGACTCCGTATTGACAATAGCTACACTGTACCATGGACTACCCCGCCCCAGAGCCAGGCCAGAGCCTCGGAGGACGTCATCTTTTTTGTTTTTTGAGAACAGACGAAAAGTTTTATTCTGTTCTTCTTTTGTGTACTATGTTCATTAGAAACAGAACAGCTTTTTGCTATGAATAGACATGGTAGAAAGGAAACAGTTTACAAAGCAATAGTACAAACCGCGTTCCTGAAATTCTTGACAGTTCCTTTGCCAGAGTCATCAGCCACCAAGTCAGTAAAAATCCATCCAACCTGTAAAGTGGAAAATTTATTGGTTACATCACTAATTCTGAAGTGGGCATGGACAACAAAATCAAAAAAATCATAGTAACATTTTTATTTGTTTTGATTGTTTTGATGACACTTAGGCCACAACAATTTAATTTGTTGTTTCTCAGATTTTTTCAGAAAAAATATTAAGTGACAGTGCAAAAAAAAAACACAGGCACCCCAAGATAGTCGGAAATGTTACGATATGAGCCATGAAGTGAACATACCAGGCTGGTTTATAATCAAAACAATAGGTTTTGAACTTTTAATGAAACAAAGTTGCATTGTTACATTGAAAAACTTTAATAACTAGGAAGAAAAGGACTTTCTTCAACTGTTGGGGCCAAAATATGTCTTTCATTGAGCATTTTGCAGTTGATTCAGAACCTCAAATCTTTTTTTTTTTGGCAAATCAGAGGACAATGGACACTGCTAATCCGAGAAACAACAAATTAAATTGGTGTGGCCTTAAGCTTTTAAAATGAACATCCATTGTATACTACAGTATACAGATCTTGAATAACTTCCCATCAGCACTATCCTGGGTACCATCCTTGTTAATATTGTTTATGTCCATTCTGATTAGAGCTGTGTACCTAAACAAATTTTGTGCACGGGTTTAGATACAGGCCTGTACCTAAACAATACAAAAATGTATGTTCTTCTAAACTTCTTCAATAACAACACAAACATCATTAATAAACTTGACAGTTGAGGGTAGGTTTTTGTTTATGGCAAATTCTTACACAAAACATGGGCAACAAAAGAAGTTACTTTTAGCCTTGTGCCACTATGGTGGGAGATGGGAGACCTGCTAGTTCACAAATAAACATAACGTTATACAGATACAGTACCTGGTATCTAGTGTTTACTAGGTATTTTGGGCCTTTACCTACATGTAATCAATTTTTGTGGTACAGTACAATGACAGGTACACAGCCCTAGCTCTGGCTAGTACATTTTGTACCGGGAGTGACACAGAATACACTGTGTTTAATTCTCTATGTAAACATCTAGTATCTTTTCTTGCCTGTTGTAAGAACATCCGGTAATAATTTCATCAGGCTGGTAAACAAATGAATAGCAAAGTTCTTTGATCACAACCATTTACTTTTCACGAGCTGACGTTTCGATGACCGTCTGTCATCTTCATCAGGGCAATTCTGACTGGTTTACTGTGCACTGACACTAGATGTTACTTGGTGCATAGTGCACTAAAGGTGTTACATAGTTCACAGCGCACTTAACTAAGTTAGTTTTTACATTAAGAAACTAGCTTAAGTGCACTGTGAACTATGTAACACCTTTATTGCACTATGCACCAAGTAACATCTACATGTAGCTTCAAAGATCAAAGAACTTTGCTATTCATCTGTTGTGAGAACAGATCTAGAAGCAGACAGTGAAAACTGACCTTCCTGAGTCCCAGCTTCCTGGCAATGTCATCTACTACCTCAGCATTCCTGTCCTCCAGGAGCTGCAGACTGTTCGCTGTTCCAACCTGAGGAAACATACAGACAGTTAGGGAGGTCTACATAATACTACATAGATTACATGTAATCTATGGGGTCGCTGGAAGACAGACGTAGAATGTCCAGACTGAATGTGCATGATGAACAAAATGACTAATAAACTGGTGGACGTACCAACCACTTGATACCAGCCCAAAAAAGAACGAGAAACAGTCATGCCTTCAAATATCAGAGTTATCAACCAAGAATTGAGGTGTCCAAAAACTCATATTTCCCCAGAACTATCGTAGACTGGAACTCGTTGCCACCAAGCACAGTTGGGGCAACATCACTAGAAAGCTTTCAACAAGAACTGAAATTACATGACATTGTGCAAAGATTGAGTGTAACAAGTCGTTTGGTGTGATATAGCTAGCTGCCGCCGCGCCGCGTGCCTGCAAAGCTGGTGTGTTACGCCAAAAAGGCGGTAATACCGGCTATACTGATACAGATAATAGATAATGCTACATATTTCCCACTTTTTACATACACACAAGCTCTACTAACAAACTTTATGTTTGTCAAAAAAAAACTATGACTATGATAATAATATCAGGCGGTTCTTATACCATGAGGGAATGTTCTGCGGCTTCCCCATGGTATGGTTCCACCGAAAGATTTCAATGGAGGGTCGTAGGGCCTCTGCCACTGGCATGCTCAGGGTATCCCTTAGCAGGTTAGCCGAGCTTCTATGGAGGGTGCCGGCTATGTCGTAAAGCACCGGGATGAGCTCCGTGAACGTGTGGGCCCATTTGGAGGCGTCTTTCAGGTCTGCTTCGGCGCCGCCCACAGGCGGGTAGTCGCCGTAGAGCCCCATGGACTCTCTCATATATTTAACAGGGCCTTTGGTCGTCATGACCCATGGGTACCCTCTTGGTGTTGAAGGTACTTCCATGTGCTTCACCCCACTGGCGTCTTTGAGGTATAGTGCGACAGCCATGGGGAGCTCCTGAGAGTCGAGGGTGCGGTGGGCTTGCTCCGTCCACCCTGGGATGTTATGGAGGAGCGCTACCCTCGTCCAGGGCCACAGCTCGGCCATTTTCCGTCCCTCTGCCAGCAGTGCGGTCAGTATGTCTGCCACAGCTCTTGCCGGTTTCTTCTTCCTGCATCTGCCTCCCCCTGCGAGGTTGATCTCATGGATCACAATCCTTCCTGCTGTCGGGACACAGAGCCAGCCCTTTGCCTTCCACGCACCTACACTGACTTCGGGCCGGTGTCCCCGGCCCATTGGTCATCCTTGTCGTGTGGGTCTACTGACCGAGTCAGTTCTCCCCTCGCGATGTCTCTGGCGATTAGTCAGCCTGGCGCCGTTTTGCTACGAACTTGTCGGCGGTGAAGTGTTCCACCACCGCGATCTCCAGTATCGCCACCCCTCTAGTGGTGCGCACAACGACGTCCGCCCTTTTGTTGAGGTGGGGGTAGGGCTTCTTCCTCTCCACTTGGAAGCCCTTGGCCTTGCAGGCCTTTGCCAAGCTATTGCAGACAGCGAGCATGGTGGCGTTTGATTTGGAGCGTGTTCGTAGCAATGCAGCCTGCTGCATAGTGGGTTGACGTTGGTTTGTGCATTATGCCAGACTCAGCTGCGGACGGGTTGCAGACCGAAGCCGTTACCTTGAAGGTGGCCTGGTGTATGGGAGTACTCCCTTCTGCCCCACGACCACACGTCCCTCAGTGTTGTCGGGTTGATGAGCTTCCTGATTGCTACATACCCTTCAAGCGTGTCTGCAATCAGCGGGGCGGCCGGGGCATGTTCCCTTATATATTCCCTCATCAGGTGTCTCTGACTCATCCTTGTCATGTATGACCGGAGCCTTGTCAGAGTCTGGAAGGCATTGGTCACTTTGCCCTTTTGTGACCTTGTTGCCCCGCCTTCCGTGAGGACATACCCGTCTCCCTCCTTGTACATGCCTATGTCAATGTTGCACATTGCCCCCAGCATGTGCGATAGCCAAGGTTGTTCTCCCTTGGTGGCTCTCCCCTCCTTCTTCACCAGGTGTCCCCCTTTCATGCTTGACATCTTGAGTCCTAGCACTTTGCTACCCGGCTCCTTCTCCAGACCACTGCCGAGGTAGTCGGCGAGTTGTGCCTTTAGGATTTCCCTGGTGTAGTTTGGGAGGGGAGGGGTCGGTCCCTTGCTGGTAGAAGGGGTGCCTAGTAGGCGAGCACATCTGTCCACCAGTGCTCTTCTGTACGTGGAGTGGATGGACGGTAGGCCTAGCCCTAGTCTGTGACGGGGAAGGTAGAGGAAGCCATCCGACATTCTCAATGGTACGCCTGCCCACGATTTGACTGCTTCCTTTAGGAGTTTGTCAACTTTCTCCAACTCCTTCACACGCACATTGACCACCCTCAGAGGGTAGATCAGCCTTGGCACTACATACGTCGTCACATAATCCAACTTTTGTGGGAATATCAACCCGTACAGCTGTTCTCCAGGCTGGAGCGGTCTCAGACCGGCCTCCAGGGTCTGGTCAAGCGGGGTCTTTGGCGCAAGCCACCCTAACACTCGTAGTTCGGCATAGTTGCGAGGCCTGTTAACAGTCGTGCCCAGGTATGTTACCGGGCGCTCGTCATCTGGGCTGGCACACCGGATGTTTTTGCCCCCGATTTGCACTGGTGGCGATGGCGTTAGCGGTGTCAGCTCCCGCCCGAACTTATACGCCATCAGGACAATCTTGTCGGGGCTTAGGGTGAGGTTCAAGGCCTTGAACCTTTCCTCCACCCATCCGGCCATCTCCTCGATGCCAGCCCGTGAGCCGCTCGTTAGCCCTACGTCATCGGCGAAATCTAGGCGGGCCAGCCTAACTTGGCTCCCTCGTAACACTATCCCGTGCCTCGTCATTGGGAATTGGGGGGTCCCCTGGAGGGCAATGTTGAGGAGGAGGGCGAAGACTATTGGCGCCAGTGGGTCGCCCAGCTGAGGCAGGCCCACCATGCGGTCCATCTCTTCTTCATACGCTGCCTCTCCCTTCGCTTCGCGGAGAAGGATCTTGCCCCTTCGTGCCCTCTCTACTATTACCTTCACCGTGTTAGTGGCTAGGGCTTCGTGTCGTATCGAGCCAAATGCGTTTGATATGTCCACATAGATTTTGCCTTTCCGGTCTCTTGCTCTTACAACGCCGCCTCGAGCGTGTACAGCAGGGTGGATATTTCCCCCCCAGGCCTGAACGCCTGTTGCCACGGGGATAGCATGTTTTGGGTCATAAGCCAGCGTATCCAGTACTTTTGCACTATGTGTGCGAATACTTTCCACTCAGCCTCTTATAGTTCGACCGGGCGCCAGCTCGAAAGGAGATCGGCCGGTTTCTCTGTCGACTTTAGCAGGAGTGTAATCTCAGAGTCACTGAACCCGACAGGGATGTCGCCCGTGCTGAGGACCTTCTTATAGAGGTCGCTTAAAGCCTGGAACATTGACTTTCAGGAGGTCTTTGTCGGATATTTTAGTCAGCCGGGCGCCGTGCCCTTCTTGGCCCTCTCTCAGACCACCTCCTCAACCATGTCCGCATCTACTATGAGATCGGCCTGTTGGGCTTTCTGGGGGTTCGGGAGGTCCTTCACCTCCGCAACCATGTCCTTCAGCCTCTCCTTCCGCCTGGGCGTACTGACCGGTGGGACGTTGTATTTTCGCCGGTACTTCTCCCTTCGGGTTTTCGGTGTACCCAGCAGGGTAATCTCCGAATCCACTCTCGTACTAAGCCTGGCCACCGTCTCTGCCCTACTTGTGGCATATTGCAGGGAGACCCTCTCGTTCGTGGCCCTCTGTAGGCGGCGCAGCGTTCGGACTTGCCTGCGTTGGAGGACTCTGAGGAGCTTGTGCGTTTTAGTCGAGTCGAGCCGCTGAGCGGGATCCTTTCTCTTTGCCAGTATCTGTTTCAGCTTTGTCTTTTCTGCTTTGCTCATAGTTGATCCTTTCTTACAACATATCATCAACTTGCGTAACTGGCTACATTTTACAGTAATTAGAATGTAATAATTACATTCTAATTACAGTAAAATGTATCTAGGATGAGCACCCAGGGCACCAAGAAAAAGTGGTCTTCTTAGGCAAGTGGTCTTCTTAAAAGAATACCAAGGAGGTTCCTTCAAAAGCGTGGTGACAAAATGTCCAACCGTTTTACAATAGACTGTCCCACTGATCCAATGTGGCTTGATAGGAGGCAATATCTCATAGGAGCCATTAACTCAAAGTGACCCGGCCAGTGCTGTTTTACATTGTGCAAAGACTGTCATGCTGTTGAAATCAATAGCAAATGGGCTGATTTCATCAAGAGTTCCTGCTAATTATCATCAAAAATGTATTCTGATGCAGTTGTCATAAGCAGAGATTGGGCCATGTATGGTCCCAAATAGTGCCGGCTGCTGACATGTTGGACAGCTTAGGCAACTTACAGGGAAAATCAGGACTGAGAAAAGCAGTCATTATGGCCAGATAGCCGGCTTATAGAGGTGGTCACTTGGGATAAGTTTGACTGTAATGTCATTTATATCTCCCATTTGCCATGCTTGCCGTGACTTATGGGGCCAAAAATGTACTCCTTATGTAGCTAGATTTAGGGGTATTTCAAATGCTTCAAGTATGAAAATAACTAATGACAAAAATGTGCTAAGAAATGGCAGTAAATACCGAAATCAGACAGATAGTTTTTTTTTTGCCACCCTGAAATATACATTGCCATTGGATGCTTTTAAACTACCAGCAGGTATTGTACAACTGGATTTAGGGTTGCTATAAAGTTCATTATTTCTTTGTCCCATTACCAACCTGAGGAGGTTCATAGATTGCTGCCACAGTGGCCCTGATCCCCAGGGGCACGTCTTTGTGGTGCTCATATTTCCCATATAAGAACCCCATCCGCTGGTTCCCTGTCTTCCTCCAGTAGTCCAGGAAACGGTCCACCAGGCTGTGGTTTTCAAACATGATGTTGTCCACATGACGATATTTCTGCAAGACATAGACAGTTTGTTACCTAAGGTACATGTACTGACTGACTGACTTTAGCAGGATGTCTCATATAAGGTCATATTCGCGTATATAAGGTTAACATCCCGTCTGTAGTTTCCAATTGTTATGTCGGAAAAGATGTCTGCAACAGGCAAAATCCATGCAACATTGACCAAAAATCTAACGAAAACCGTGAAAATCAGGGTTTGCACAGGAGCAGTACATTCTGCTGACATGCTTGTTGTACCCTACCTACATTGTAGGTCAGTGCCTTAGCAGTGGTCAATGGACCCATCCGACTTTCATGGATCGCATAAACTGCTTACATCACAGGGGGGACATTTCGAATAGAAACTTCGTCACAGGGGGGACATTTCGAATAGAAACTTCGTCACAGGGGGGACATTTCGAATAGAAACTACGTCACAGGGGGGACATTTCGAAAGTTTTTTTTCACAGATCACATAAACTGCATACGTGACAGAACAAAATAACCTTAACTTGTTGTACAGAATACCACCATACAAAGTTGGTGCCTGTTTTCCTGTCATTTCCGCAAAAATTACCGTGAAAATAGACACTTACCTAGTACTTTTAGTAAAAAAATAATCTGCCAGGGGGACACCGCGAGCGCAAGCCACGTTCAACTTCAGCGTTCTAGAACGACGTTCTTTTGAAATGTCCCCCGTGACGTAAGCAGTTTATACGATCCGTGAAAGTCGAATGGGTCTATTGGCTTTGCACTGAGCAATCAACAGTTAGAAAAATGAAAACCTTCCCTGGTCCTTACCTGTCTGTTGAGAGTGACGGCACTAGGTTGACATTTAGTACAGATCCCTCCCGGCCAGGGGGGGTGCTCCGTGCAGCCTGGCCGAATCTTCACACTCATGTTCTCAAGAGCAACAAACTTTCCCCTGACAGGAAAAACATGAACGTCATTGTGAATGTTGGAATAGTTTAACCAAAAATAATTGTCAAGTATGAGACTTCCAGGTTGTTTTGTCTTTAGCTTTAGTTTGTTGTGTCTCTGCATGAATGCCGAAGAACACAATCATGTACAAAACCATGTTTTGTACATTTATAAAGAAGAAACACGACTAAGGAAAGAAATGAAATAAAAAGAATGTACTTGTTCCTTATGTAACACAGTTAAATTCTAAGCTACATTACCGTCCTGGCTATAGATAACCTAGTGCACCATCACTGTGTGGTCAGAATTTCATTAGAAAAGGGTCAGATAATTATTGTCAGCAGTTGGTTTGAAATTCATCAGAGTTAATCCCTAACTATTCATTGTCAGAGTTAATGTGATGTGATGGGTTAGGTTTAAACTTTGTTTTGTGTGCCCAAAAGACAATAATATGACAATATGTTATGATCTAGTGAAATTCGGGCAAGATCAATTTTTTTTTTTTGCCATGGAGGCTTTCTGCACGAGGTAAATTTATACTCCTCCCACAGTCCCACTATCCTGTGATGTGACCTGACATATGAATGCTCCGTCACTTCACAAATCTCACCAGTGAGTAAAGCTGACTATTATGTGTTAATACTGGTAAGGAACAGGACAACAAGTGGATAGAAGCAGGAAAATAACCGGTGAGAAACGTGACAGTAATGCTGATGATGGTAAAACTATATATATTAACTAGGACGGTAGTGTTAATGATGAAGATTTGAATAAAAAGTAAGCTCCTGTGTAGGCTTTTTTTTTCAATGGTGTCGCTCAATGCAAGGCCATTTTGGCCACTTCTAGGCATAGACCTACAGGTATAGAACTGTAAACAGCAACTCTTCTCCCTGAGTCAGAAACATCATGATTGAGACCAACCCAATTTCTCACAAGTAGTGAGGACTAACTGACCCAGTAGGAGAAGCAGGGGTTACGTGGCTGGTCGGGAAGGCTTCCAACTTCCACATGAATTTTGATGCTTCATTAAACATGTTGTTTTGCCAGAGAAGATTATGCTGCTAGAGAAGGTTATAGCTTTGATATTAGATAATTTATCAGGATACATGTATCTATCAGTTGCAGACGCGACTGCAAAAGGTTATTCCGTGCTGGGTATAACGTTCTCTGGCAAAACGACACATATAATGCAGAATCGAAACTGCCACCCGCTCAGAAGCCTTCACAGGAGACTAATAAAAAGAATGTGTATCTTATGTCATACCTGGGACGCGATTACATTCGATACGGGTGTTCTGGCCCGTGTGATAACTAGTGGTACGGCGTGCACCGCTTTCGAAAATTCGAGTACAAAATTCGGACGTTGGAATTGATGTTGTTGCATTTTTTTGGTTTAGGAACACCAAATTTTTGCTCATTTTGCATTGAAAGGTGTGTTTTCTTGGGTGGGTATGACATAAATAAAATACAACACAGTGTATTCCGCATCACCCTCGGTCCCAGCCCTCCCGCGGATCGGATCTCTCCCAGGCCTTCGGGCGATCCGATGTGTGGTCAGGCTGGTACCTCGGGCGATACGGAATACCCCGTGCTACACTACTGTATATTCTATATGTAAATAGGGAAGATGGGACATGGGCTCAAGAGATAATGATACAGAACTAAAAAATGTACATACTTGTCTACTCCTCCCATCAGTTTCTTGAGATGAGCGTGGAAAGACATGTGCTTGATCTCAGACTTCTGAAGATACTCCTCATCGTAGGGCTGTGGAACACAGCAGCTATCAGATACATATGCAAAATTCCTTCTTACCTTTCATATATTAATAATAATACATGTATTACAGCATGTATCTTGAGGGAAACTAATTCATAACACAGGCCTCAAAATCTTCTCTTTTTTTGCATACTGTCATCAGTAGGTAACATTGAAAATACATCATATATTTAAGACCATATTTTGTGGTTTCCATACTTGGGCAAAAATTAAGGTAGTGAGGGAAATGAAAAAAAAAAAAAACAGGCATCATGGGATAGACCAACAAGCTACAAGTCATCTCATTGGTCATACTTAGAGTCACCAGTAACACAATAACTTTAACTCACCTCCAGGGACGTACAGTGAACACATTTTCCTTTGGGTCCATGATGACATCTGAAAGTAGATCAGTTATTTTCTTAAGGATTACTGACCCAAGGTGGTTATGGTGACATAAAACCTGGCCAGTGTCCTATAACCACCAAATAAACCAAATATCTAGACTGAGCATTAATATTGCAAACAAGATGTTTTGTGAGATTTCTCCAAGAAGAGGTTCAAGTCAGGATTTTGTTCATTTCATTCAGAGGGACACGTTGATAAAGCTTCAATCATTCAACAAAAATTCTCACAATTTCTAGCACAGTTACCTACTCTTAGACTGAGACTGCTTGGAAAATACATCAGTATTAGTTTATGAGGTGGTTTAATGCATATATAGGTCACTAGCCATGTGTTATGCCAAGAAAGAAAGCTGGTTATTAACATTATTATGATACATATTAAATGTGTCATAACAACAGCCAGTTTAAACTGACAAAGTGAAGAGACTTGAGATATCCCTATTATTATGGGGATATCTACATGTACATGTATGCCTTTAGCTAGTACTAGTAGTAGCATCAACGGTGTGGGAAAAGCTACAGGAAAATGCATTTTCAATTTGTATGGAATTACACACAGTGCATTCTAGCGCTTTCAAATAGTTTCCCATTTTTGTCAAGCTAATTGTGGGTCCAAATAAAGTCAAGTATCAAAGGAAAAATGCCCACAGCTGCTCGTCTCTCTCCCTGGCGATCCGGCCGTCCTGTTTGGATAAGAAGACGTCCACTTCATCTTCCTCCACATCGTTCATGAGGACGTCCTGAGGTCCAGCCGAGTCAGTCGTGTCCAGTCCTGCTGAGGACGGCACCAGGTACAGCATGTCCCCATGTCTACAGGAAACATAAACCAATTAGTGTTACATCCAGGAGCAATGGAGGTATTGTTTTTGGTATGTCTGCATATTTGTGTGTGTGTGTGAGAGAAAAAGAAGAAGAAGAAACAGAGCAAAAACAATATGTTTTCATTCGGTAAACATAATGATACTATAGAGATCCTACAATACCTGATGTTGGTGGTATGCAGTGTTTTCCTGCTGCCAGGTTTCAGCTCCCCTGACCGGTCCCTGTTCTGGTACAGTTTCCATGTGTCATGTCCCAGGGACAGCTCCTCTCCAACCTGAGGAAATAGTGGTACAAAATGTTGTGGTACTTGTGTGTGATTTTCACTAAACTTTGAAACAAACACTTGTCACTAAAAATACTAGTGATATGGAAACAATGCAATCAGAGATAGCAGGCCTCACCCCCAGACAAATCAAAACAATTCCTTTGACTAAAGAAAGCATGGAAACAAGGCACAAGTCTGTGCCGGTGACAGATCAACCTGGCGGGACCTGTGCATGACTGTGGCCGCTATGCATCAGACCATTATGCCCGCAGATGATTGAAAAAAAAATTCCAGATAAGGAAATCTGTCTGATATTGACATTTGTACTGTAACAGTAAATTCTTAGCACATTTTCATCATTATTTCAAGTGTTTAAATATGAGGAGTCTCTTTATTTTTGTTCCCACCAATAAATAGCTATAGCTAGAATCAGCCTGGTATGATACCAAATTTGGTTTAAACAAGCAACCTTTTTTCTGTCAGCTGCAGGCACATCGCATGTTTATCTCACAGATATCGATCAGCATTACTTACTAGTTACAACATCAAAAAATCCCAGAAAATTGACTTTGAAAATCCAGTTTTACTGCCCTGAAATTACTTTAGTTAGGCCACACCGCCTTAATTTTATGGATGACATCCGCGCGCACATTGATTTTCGCCTGTTGTAAAAAAAAAAAAAAAGATCACGTACATCGTGGCTCTGGCCTGGCCCTAGGCCTGGGTAGTCCATGGTAGTTGGCAACAATACAGAGCCGGGCACCCAGGCTACCGAAGCTCCACGACTCAAGAACTAAGTATATACGTACCAATTATAATTATTCATAAATTCCGCCAAAAAGCCAGCATGTGCCAGCTTGTCGTATACGTCGCTAAGTACTGCCGCAAATTCACAATACCAGCTTTACATTCCTGTGGTTTAGTAGCATTTTTATTTTTGGCCAGAATTTTTTTTTTCATTCGCCCGCGCGCACTACTTTGGGTTCTTCAGAGGATGTCATCCATAAAATTAAGTCCGTGTGGCCTTACATAAGAAAATGGAGCATGTACCTTCTGTAAGAACTTGGGAATTGTCTCGGTGCTGCTCACAGATATTCTTGTAGTCCCAGAGGGTGACTGTACCCGCACAATCTGGAACATTCAAACACAGACATATTTCTACAGTCTGTAAAGAAAGAAATGGGATTGGGACAACAAAGGTCAAGGTCAATTATGGGTAATCTAGCGGCTTTGTACAGTACTGCAGTGGTGTAGTGGGGTCGGCAATGACAGAGTGTTTGAATTCCTACGGTACTACCAACATACCAAATATCATAACTTATGTTCTGTTAAACACAAATTTGTGGAAGCACAGATACACAGACACACACACACACAGACACACACACACAGACACACAAACATGCATACCGGTAGGATCACACAGACACACAAACACACATAGGATCACACAGACACACACACACACACACAAAGTTTGAAACACACACACAGACACACGTAGGATCACACAGACACACACACACACACACACATGATCACACACACACACACAGGATCACACACACACACACACACACACAGACACACAAAGGATCACACACACACACACAGGATCACACACATACACACAGACACACAAACACACACAGGATCACACAGACACACACAGGATCACACACAGGATCACACACACAGGATCACACAAACACACACAGGATCACACAGACACACACTGGATAACACATACACACACACACACACACACACACACACACACAGGATCACACACAGGATCACACAGACACACACAGGATCACACACACAAACACACACAGGATCACACACACAGA
>NW_017804198.1:2127221-2176122 GCF_001625305.1 Branchiostoma belcheri
ACACACACACACACACACAGATACATGTGCACACACACACACACACACACACACACAGGATCACACAAACACACTCAGGATCACACACACACACACAGGATCACACAGACACACAAACACACTTTAATAGGATCACACAGACAGACACACACACACACACAGACACAGATACATGCGCGCGCGCACACACACACACACACACACACAGGATCACACAAACACACTCAGGATCACACACACACACACACAGGATCACACAGACACACAAACACACTTTAATAGGATCACACAGACAGACACACACACACACACACACACACACACACACAGATACATGCGCGCGCACACAAACACAGACCAAAGAAAATACCTTCATTTTTACCCAAGACGTTACTGGTCCTATGCAGATGTGATCGAGCTCATATAAAAATTTGGCAAGCAAAAAAATTGAGGTTCATATTTCTCCTTGGAAAAAGTCACCACTTACGATCTTTGCAGGCGCCGAAGTTGCTTTCACTCCTCGTCGCATCCTGCTTTGTACACGGATGGTTCTGCTGGTATCTTGAAAACCACACTTATTTTGTTCTATTACGCTGACTCACTGTACGATCTCAAATGTTCGAATCCTGTTCCTGCTTGTCTGCCATTTTGGTTATGGATTGATTCATTAGATAGAATGGGGGTGTGGGCCTACTCTCAATATGAAACATTAGAAGCTTTTATCAAACCATAATACCATTTTTCCAATGTTATAAATAGTAAAATATAGTGATTTATTTCTAGGAAACAAAATTCTACGAAATGCCGTCAAACTGCTTACTTTTTAATCTAACACCCTGGTAATGAATGGTTACAACCGACTAGTAATCAGCTGGAAAATATACCAAGCATTACATTCGCGCACTATTATACGTTAGAGAGTTGTTATTTCGATCAGTTACATGTAACGTTATAAATATCACGTGTAAAAATAAAATACTATGTTTTTGACAATTTGCTTTGAAAAGAAGGTCAGAGTTCTCTTGAGGTGACATTTCAGTGGACATGTATAAACCTGTAATGAAAGGCTCACAATCGGATGCCTTTTATTTCTTGTGCAAAGATGGCGCGCTCCATGAACAGTGTGAGGGAGGGGGTTGTCATGCTGCCCCCCTCTCCAAATTGGTTTTTCGGCGGCGTGGCGGATGCCACCAAAGCTGGTGTGTTCGGTTTTTGCGCTAAGAATGCCGTGTATCTTCTAGATGTGACGAGGACAGTCCCGTCGGTTACAGGTAAGGGAGTCAGACCTCTGCACTGTTTAAAGTGCTGCTTCAAATTAATTATGTAAGTTACCAAAATTCAACATTTAACCTGTAATAGCAAATGATTATGAGTAACTGTTCACTGTTAGACATAAATTATATAAATGAGTATTAAATTATGTAATGACAACATAGTAAAGTTGTGGTGGGCTCTTTAAGGACGTGGCTTTCCCCAAACACAGGACATCCATAATTTTAACATCCTATCCCAGAACTGGCTGGAGTGTATTGGCGACAAGCTATGATGATGATCCCAGGGATGATCTAACATCTCTCATCAAAGCTAGAGGAAAGTTGTGTAAAGTGCCTTTCCCAAGGGGCTACCAATGCCCAGGTTCGATTCCAAATATTGCAGTTCAAACTTCTGTATCTGTTTAACCAGTGTAATTGCCTTTTGGTGTAACACATGTGTTACTAACACACCAGCTTCGCAGACACGTGGCGTGGCGGCAGCTGGCTACATTACACTGATCGACTTGTTACACCTAGCCCTTGGACATCTAACTCTAAACATTGTTTAAAGCTATCTAATGACAATGCCCCTACTGTACTTGGTGACAGTGAGTTCCATTCTGCGATAGTTCTAGGAAAGAATGAATTCTTGAACACCTCAATCCTTGGTTGATAACTCTGGTACTTCATAATGACTTTTACCAACACAGACGAATTTCCAAGACAGGTTCAATTTCTTTGTGTGGAAACCAATGAAGCAGAAAGGGATGAGTAGTAACACAGTCTGCTGGAATTGAACCCAGGCCCCCAGCCACAGTCTCCTGGGAATTTCCAGGCTGCTAGCTCATGAACCCAACACACCAACCACTAGGCTAGCTAAAAGGTCCAGAGCTATAATTAGAGAAGTAACATTTGCAAAGAAATGCTTAATGTTTACCTTCGGATATGGTCTGGCCTGTTAATTTTTACTCAAACACATTCGCATACATTTACTACAAGTATATGGTGACAGGAGCATCTAGCAGACCATGAAATTGCAACATTATGTAACCCAACACCAGTCACCATGGTGACAGATGTCAACAAATCATGTCATTGGCCAGGTTAGAGGTTAGTGTTTGGAACAGAAGAGGAGGAAGAAACTGAGTAATAACAATATGTTTTCCTTCGGTAAACATAACTATAAGACAGGTCAGTTGGTGTTGGTTGAACCACACTGTTACACTACCACTAATGGCTGTCTCTGTTATATATGTTGTGCAGGCTGTCTACTCTGTGCCTGTGCGCGGGTGACAGGATGTGTCTTCAGTCTGACTCCAGGCCAGGACAGACTGTGTGTGACCAGTGGGGACAACGGTGTGGTACAGGTGTGGGACACAGACTCTCTCACCTGCCTTCATACTCAGGAACAACACAGGGTACGTCCTACAGATTTACAACAGGTGTGGTACAGGTGTGGGACACAGACTCTCTCACCTGCCTTCATACTCAGGAACAACACAGGGTACGTCCTACAGATTTACAACAGGTGTGATACAGGTGTGGGATACAGACTCTCTCACCTGCCTTCATACTCAGGAACAACACAGGGTACGTCCTACAGATTTATAACAGGTGTGATACAGGTGTGGTACAGGTGTGGTACAGGTGTGGAATACAGACTCTCTCACCTGCCTTCATACTCAGGAACAACACAGGGTACGTCCTACAGATTTACAACAGGTGTGGTACAGGTGTGGGATACAGACTCTCTTACCTGCCTTCATACTCAGGAACAACACAGGGTACGTCCTACAGATTTACAACAGGTGTGGTACAGGTGTGGTACAGGTGTGGGACACAGACTCTCTCACCTGCCTTCATACTCAGGAACAACACAGGGTACGTCCTACAGATTTACAACAGGTGTGGTACAGGTGTGGTACAGGTGTGGGATACAGACTCTCTCACCTGCCTTTATACTCAGGAACAACACAGGGTACGTCCTACAGATTTGCAACAGGTGTGGTACAGGTGTAGTACAGGTGTGGAATACAGACTCTCTCACCTGCCTTCATACTCAGGAATAACACATGCTAGGTCCTTCAGATTTAAAATAGGTGTGATACAGGTGTAGTACAGGTGTGGCACAGGTGTGGTACAGGTGTGGTACAGGTGTGGGACACAGACTCTCTCACCTGCCTTTATACTCAGGAATAACACATGCTAGGTCCTTCAGATTTAAGATAGGTGTGATACAGGTGTGGTACAGGTGTAATACAGGTGTGGGATACCCACTGTAGCTATAGCTACCCACCCTGTATCCACATGGGTCAGTAAAACAACCCTTAGCTGGCCTGTAGAGAACAGTGAGTTTTAGATGATGGCAAATCAGCACCAAGGACAGACACCTTTATTGTTGAGCGTAGTATGTAGTATGTTTAGAGTTAAAACTTTTGGTCCAACACAAAAAAGTTCTCTCACCTAGAGCTTTCGACCAGTCACTCTGGTCTTCCTCAGTAGACTGACCCAGTGAAGCTTGTCACATGGCTTATGTGAAGTGTGACGTCAACACTGGGTCCCCCGTTGTGGTTGAATGATGGGCCCTGATGTATATGGCCTCCTTCACCCCTCTCAAGAAATAGTCTTGTTCAGTGTCCAAAATCGTTAGTGTCAAGTGAAACAAAGTGTCCGGGTGACTCTATGTGGGTGTGTTGAGCTCTTGGTGAGAGAACTTTTTTTTGTGTTGGACCAAAAGTTTTAACTCTAAACATGTAACTACCAACACAGATGAACTTTCATGATAGTATGTAATATGGGATGAGAATGTACTTTTAGACTGTGAATTTGATGTTTTGGTCCCAGAGCCCGGTTACAGCCCTGGTGTGGTACCCAGCTGAAGAGAACACTGTTGTATCAGCAGACCAGGACGGCTACATCGTGAAGTGGCAGTTCCAGACTGGAGAAGTCCAGACCTTTCAGCCTGATGCCAACAGTCACATCGTCAGTTTGGCATGTTCTCCTCATCAACCACACCTTCTGGCTGCAGGGTACAGGTTTTTATTAATTTCTTAATGAATATTTTTTGCATATTGATACATGAATCTGTATCGGTATAGCCGGTATAACCGCCCTTCGGTGTAACACACCAGCTTCACAGGCACGTGGCACAGTGGCAGCTAGCTTTATCACACCGAATGACTTGTTACACTCAATCTTTGTACATTTGATTGCAGGACTTGTTTAAAGCTTTCTATTGATGATGCCCCAACTGTGCTTGGTGGCAACGAGTTCCAGTCTACAATAGTTCTGGGGAATTTCGAGTTTTTGAACACCTCAATTCTTGGTTGATAACTCTGATATTTGAAGGCATGTACATTTGTAGGTAACAAGGCCTGAAGGCCACTTCAAAGTGTGATCTGAAGGACACTTCAAGGTTACAAAGGCTGCTTGGCAAATTTGAATTCCCTACCCAATCTTGGAGAGAATGGTCCACTCACACCAAGAAAGACCCCTACTCTTTTTGATAACTGTGTTCTGTTTTCGTTAAAAATTTGATTCTTATGTACTCTTTGTGTTGGAATTAAGTTTAGCATCATACAATGAAAGATTACCATAATCATATATACCAACACAGATGTTTGTTCTGTTTTGCTTGAATAAGACATAAGGCCATCTAGCTCTATCCTGTCTTATTTGAAGAAAGATTCTTTCAAGTTTATTCTGTTTCATTGAATAAGTTCAGAAGAGTTTGTCAAATAGTTCAGGTAAAGGTAAAGGTCCTGGCCTATACCTAAACCCCTATACCAGTAGTCCAGTACCTGTAAATATGATTTTACACTCAGGTATGCATACTACTAGAGATCTGTTAAGAGTTAAAACTTTTGGTCCAACACATGAAAGTTCTCTCACCTAGAGCTTTCGACCAGTCACTCTGGTCTTCCTTAGTAGACTGACCCAGTGAAGCTTGTCACGTGGCTTCTTTGAAGTGTGACGTCAACACTGGGTCAAAGGTATCTGGTAGATGTCGGCCACCGTTGCGGTTCAATGAAGGGTGATGGGCCCTGATGTATATGGCCTCCTTTACCCCTGAGGAAGACAAGAGTGACTGGTCAAAAGCTCTAGGTGAGAGAACTTACTTGTGTTGGACCAAAACTTTTAACTCTTAACATGTAACTACCAACACGGATTAACATGATAATACTAGAGATCTGTTGTTGACTGTTTCAGGTTAAAGTCAGGTCCAGTTGTCCTGCTGGAGTTACAGGGAGAGGGGAGGACAGTCTGCCGACTGCAGGGGCACAGCGAGGACGTGCAGTCTGTCGTCTGGATGGCAGCTGATGAGGATAATGATGACAATGGAACTTCCTCTGATGGTAAGGCCACACCAATTTAATTTGTTGTTTCTCAGATTCACCCTGTCCATTTTTTTCTGATTTGCAAAAAAAAAAATTTACTCAACTGCAAAATGCTCAATGAAAGACATATTTTGGCCCCAACAGTTGAAGAAAGTCCTTTTCTTCGTAGTTGTTACATTTTTTCAATGTAACAATGCAACTTTGTTTCATTATCGTAACATTTCTACCTTTCATGGGGTGCCTTGGCCTGTTTTTTTTTTTTTATTCTTATTTCGCCCTTCATATTTTTTCTGAAATAATCGGAGAAACAACAAATTAACTTGGTGTGGCCTAAAGATATCAACAACTGCAGTGTCAAACACAACTTCCATTGGCCACATTCTTGAAGAAGTACATGTACCAGAAAATGCTAAAGGCTTATACCAAAGTGACCAAAACAAGGTACAATTGCCCAATCAATACAACCGCAATGATGAAATTCCGCACTGTAGTCAAGTTGTCACCTATATGTACCTACAAACATGGATGTTTGCATGTCAGTTTTTGTTATGAACATTTCTTGTTGGCCTCAAGATACTTTTCAGTTTTCAAACACTGGGCACTGGTGACACCTCTACTCCCCAATCTTATCTGCAGGTGCTTCTCTAGTCCATATCTAACCTAACGTCAGAAAAAATATGAAGAAACAGGGTGAAATTAAAAAAAAAAACAGGCCAAGGCACCCCATGATAGCCAGAAATATTACAATATGGGCCATGAAGTGAACATACCAGGCTGGTTTATAATTAAAACTTAAGATTTTGAACTTTCATCGAAACAAAATTGCATTGTTAAAATTGTAAAAATTGCATTGAAAAACTTGAACAACTAGGAAGAAAAGGACTTTCTTCAACCGTTGGGGCCAAAATATGTCTTTCTTTAAGAATACTGTGCAGACTTTCAGTGAATTTTCTTCATACCTTGCAGAAAGCATTGCAGATAAAGGACATGGCCAGCTGCTTGCATCAGGCAGTAAGGATGGAACTATCCGTGTGTGGAGCACCAGGACTGGGGGCTGTGTGTGCACGCTGAAGCTACCAGCCAGGTCTCAGCAGGGCAGATGGCGGGGGGGAGGGGGGCAGGAGGCAGGCAGGAGGATGTGGGTAGCTCTGGCCTGGAGAAAGGAACAGCCTCAACAACTCATCTCCAGTTCACATGGGTTTGTTTGTTTGTTTGTTTTCTTGGGATCTCCATTAGTGTAAACATATTATAAATGAGAATCCTTCAAAGATGTTTAAGGCTGCAGAACACAGTATTAATGGGCGACCCCCGGGGTCAATGATGCGGGTATAGAAAGTAGTGCAGACAAACCTCTTGAATCCTGGCTAGAGGGACTTATTTCAGAGGTAGCCATGAATGAACTGTGCTGTGTGGTATAGAAAGGTATCGGCTTGTACGCCGTATGAGTTGGATTGTGAAGATTTCTCTGTTCGTGTATACAAATGCACTGCATTACGCAACCACGTTCCAGGGTGAGCCGGCTGCAGTTCCATTGACCCCGGTAGAGGGCCAAATCGAAGTGGTCGTCATTATGTTAAAAAATCATAACTTTTTTTTGTTTTCAGTTATTTTGTAGAATATACCGTATATTTCAACATATTAGTTGGCCGTGATTCTTTAGTGCACCCTACTATAATTTTTACCGCGTCGAAGTGAGTCACCTCGGGGTGCTTAAGTATAGGAATCCCCATAGGCCGAAAACTGTGTTCTGCCACGTTAAACAATTTTTAAAACAACCTAGCAGTTCCAAAGAATCTGCTAGGGCACAAAGCACATACAAATGTGGATAGGCATAAGTGTCACATTATTAGGCCCTCAATCATTAGGCTGTGTATGTACATGTACATGTAATATATGTAAATGCATGTGTAACTTGTTTTTTTTGTCTCAATGCTTCTCAGTGGTGACATGTTAGTGTGGGACCTGAGGACACAGAAGTGGCAGGTGCTGGAGCATAGTGAAGGTCAGGGTCACTCCCGGGTGGTGTTCAGTATCACAGCTATACAGAACCAAGTCATCACCACCTCCATGGACAGACAGGTATGTGTAAAGCGTCCGTCACAACCCGCTGTGTGTGCTTTTTGTCCGTACGTTTTATTGGGAGGCCACGTTTGCTACGTTTTTCTAAAAACGTGGGGAAGGAGTGGCGTTGACGCACGTCACGCGGTTGCACAAGGTGTAAGAGTGTGGTCTGCACGCTACGTCTGGCCGTGAGCGGTTGCGTGCATCGTTCGTTGCGCAAGTGGTAAGTGAGTTGTACTTGCTTACAATGTACGATCTCTGTGCGATTGCCACTTTACCGTAAGGAGGCCGTACTCACACGTGCGTCTTTCGTACGGGACGTGAATCAGCAGACCACATGCAGAAAAAGTTTTACATGCACTTAAAGTTCTATGGCGTGTCTGCGTGCTCCCAAATCCCCTAGGTTTGCCCACGTTTTTGCATGTAGACAGCACGCAGGAGCACGTACAGCGGGTTGTGACCGACGCTTAATATAAGATGTAACCCGGTAAAAGGCATTCAATGCAATTTCACAGCTGCAGCAAAACTGGATTTTCAAAGTCAATTTTCTGGTCATTTAACAT
The DNA here is from genome assembly GCF_001625305.1 of Branchiostoma belcheri. Lineage (NCBI taxonomy): Eukaryota > Metazoa > Chordata > Leptocardii > Amphioxiformes > Branchiostomatidae > Branchiostoma > Branchiostoma belcheri. The sequence goes on from NW_017804198.1 coordinate 2,135,436, forward strand.
AGTAAGTTGAATCAACCCTATCCTGTAGTACAATTTATAGTATACTTGATATCTGTGAGGCAAAAATGTGATCTTACTGATGCAGGGCTCGAAATACTGGGTGCACCCAAATTTCGAGGTGTGCTCCCTATTTTTTTCTGTGGGTGCACCGGTGCACCTAAATATTCTTGTAGGTATTGTAAATTGTACATATTAAATGTATAACAGTATATGATATTCTTGGCATCTAAGTGTCAGAAAAATAATAAAACCTTTGCCGTAGTACTTTTTTAAGTAAGATTTTGAAGTTAGCAGTTAGTAGTTTAAGATTCAAGCTCAGAAGAGGACTAGTAAGATCTGTAATTAAGTTTTGTTTTATATGGTGCACCCAAAAATTTTTCTGTGCATCTAATTTTTTAGGTCCCAAAAATGAATTTCGAGCCCTGTCATGGAGAATGGTTTATTTTAGTTTGTATTGTAGGCTGGTTTTATAAAATTCAATGTTAAATGGTGGCACAAGTATACATAAGTATACACAATCACTCACATGTGTTCAGATCCGGCAAATGGGTCTAGACCTTTTCAGCTGAGTGGTTAGAGTGTCTGACTGGGGCCTGGGAGGTTGTGAGTTCGAACCCCGGCCCGGGACCAGTGGGGTTTTTACTGCTTGCCTCTGTTTCTACAGTGGGTCCCACACCGGCCCTGGGAGTTCTGGCAAAGAGTGCCGCTCCAGGGATGTCGAATTCGGAAGATTCGAGGACGAATCTTGAAAAGAAAAGGGGGAGTAGCATAACAGTGGTGGGTTTATAGGCGCTACCAACTGACCCGGCCGATGGGTCTAGACCTTTTTGGCCGAGTGCTTAGAGTGTCTGACTGGGACCCGGGAGGTTGTGAGTTCGAACCCCGGCCCGGGACCAGAAGGGTTTTTAGAGGCTCCTCCTGTTTCTTACAAGTGTTCTAGGGAAGAGTTTGAAGTTCTTTCGGTCTGTAGAAACCAACACACAATGGAAGTTCCTCTTTCTTTTCTAACCGTGAATGACTTCCGGGTTGGTCACATGACAGCCACTCCCACCAGGTGAGATGAAAGCTGTAGTACCCAGATCGGCGCCAGGCAGCGCTTTTTGAACACAGGGTTCACAACAATATTAAACTCATGCACACAGAAATAAAGCTAGGATATCATGTGTATCATGTAGAATCTACCCAGATGTAAGGAGAAAGGCATGGCGTTATATCTGGCAAGGGATGGAGAGGAGAAGTATATAATCAATGTGGTGGTCTTTGATGAATAAAAGAGTGAATGAATGAAGCTTGGTCTAGGTGTCTGTGTTTATGCACCCAGCCACTATGGCTTATAAGACACACTAAATCATCATCATCATCTAAAAATAGAGAATAAATGAAATTATACATAAATCAAGAGGACATATGTAAAGATTGAGAAAACAACCAATACTCAACTAAAATATTTCTAGGATTATAATGAGGGAAAATGTGTGTAAAATACATGCCTGAAGGAAGGACTAATATGTCAGATGATATTTGGTACGGTTATAAAGTGTCCTCCTTGGCACTTACAACATTGACAGTATTATTGGTACTTGCCACCTTTTCTAATGACTATGTTGTAAGTATAGTAACTATAGTATAGTAAGACTTAGTATAGTAGTTGTAACTATATACTAAGATAACCCGGGCCCTGACGTTATACATGTTCAAGTACACAATGTACACCATACCATACAGAAATAAACAGCTAAAGTATTATATGTATAAACCTTTGTGACTTAAGTTATCCTATTAACAAGGTGGTGCATAGAAGGACAAATATTCACCTCCGATTCTGGAAACAAATGTGCTGTGAATTTACAACTCTTCAATTGGTTAGTTCCAGTTGCAATGCTGAACTGGAATATGAACATAAAACAACTCTATGTACATGTAGTCAGATTCAACTTTTTCTTCCATGCCTCTTTCCAAATTTTCACTAGAAATGACAGAAAACTGAGGAAATGGTGTAACCAGGATTTCAGCACCAAGGACAAACTCTTTGGCTACATTTGAGATAACTTTTCTAAAACTCAGTACCATCACACCAGACCCAAAATTGGACAAAATAACACAAAAATTATTTCATTTCACTTAAGTTACATGAAACAATCAGAAAGTAATATTTCATGATTGACACATACGGTACTTGCTGGCCAATCAGAAATCTGATGATAGACAAACTTGGTACATATAACGTTACTTGTACTATATTTACCAAGTATAAGTAACAGAACATCACAACTGTGACTTATTTGTAGATACCCCTTAAGTATTGAGTACATGCTGGTGTGTTACGCCAAAAGGCGGTTATTCCGGCTATACTGATACAGATACAGATACATTTTCACAATATCAAATATCACCTTCTCAAAAATATACAAATACATAATTTCTCTTTTCCACTAAAGTGATATAATTAATAAAATAGATGTGGGGTTGCAACAGCAGCATGCATGACTCGGAACCAAGAGGTCCCGGGTTCGAGTCCTGACACGCCACCGATCTTGTGCCCTTGGGAAAGGCACTTTACACAACTTTCCCCACTAGACTCAAGTGAAAATGGATCTTAAAGTCATTTGTGTATTTACAACATGTATTTACACCAGATGCATGTACATGTGGACATTACAGAATTTACCTAAGCATGGTTCTAGGTAAAGCACCGTTCTGGATAAAACATCTCTGTCAACAATTCAAATGCAGTATTGAAATAATCAATGTTTCATATTATATAATTACAGCGTTGTCCTGCTGAGAAAAATGCTTTAAAGTGGATACCAGCAGTTCAGTCTCAAATGGTCTGAAGATCACAGGATGTATCTTGAATTATTACAAACTGCAACCTTACTTGCCATATCAATCACTAGTGCAATCAGCAAAGGGGCCAGTCTATGATGCTGTTGTATATATTATTGTGCATTACAGGTGTACAGCCATAATAAAGTAGTCATACGTAATGATTCACAAAATATCATTCCAACATGTTGCTTTCACAGTTGGTTTGTGTTGGTTAAATGATTGTACACACTAGTTGAATGTTGGCTAATATTCCATATTACACATATGAACCAATGCTTCATTGATAAGGCACTTTGTACCAAAGTCTTCACTTCAGTCAGGTAAAAATGAGTTACTGGTACTAGCTTCTATTAGTCTTTAGATCTAGCTTCTGGTATGTCCAATCCTCTGATCAAATGTAAAGCCCAAGGTTACATTATGTATCTACATGGTGTTGAGCTGATCCACAGTGTCCTGTAGCCCTGCCTCAGTCAGAGCCTGTATCTACATGGTGTTGAGCTGATCCACAGTGTCCTGTAGCCCTGCCTCAGTCAGAGCCTGTATCTACATGGTGTTGAGCTGATCCACAGTGTCCTGTAGCCCTGCCTCAGTCAGAGCCTGCAGAAGTACCTGTAAGGTGGCGGCGGCGCCTCTCTGTGTCCTCCACTGCTCCAACATGTCCATGCAGCAGTCCTTGGCATCACGGTTGGCTGGCTTGTACTGAATTGCATCAATGGCCGGTCTTGTGAAGCCCAGGAAGTGAGCCAGGTTTATCCAGTCAGTGCTGACGTTCTCTTTTATGAAGAAGAAGTGTTTTCTGACATCTGGTGGGAATGGAAGGAGAGAAATTTGATATTTAGCTCGATTATCGTGCCCTGCCAATTTGTATTTACTGGTAAAAAAAAAGATTGTACATTCTTGAAAGAGCTATCAAAATGAACTGGTCTAAATGTGGCTTAATAAATTAAATGATTGTAAGATATTGAAGAAATTTCATTGTTGAAAACAAATGTACTAACCCAGAAATGTAATTACGCTTTTCAACATTTGTGACACCTTACCTTCACTGTCACTAGGTCCAGCTTCAGCTCCACCATCTAGGATGAACAATGGGTGATAGTTACTTTTAAATCATTAAGACGCAGTCATACTTGAAGACCGTATCAAATTTCCTGCCTAAATCTAGGGTTAATTTATACTCACTTCTTCGTAACACATCTATGAAACAACTTTCTACAAATGACATACATGTAAGTGAAAGGTTACTGGCTGTACAGAATCACAATGTGAACATGTATTGAGGACAGGAATGTTATACGATGGACATATTACAAATTCAATTTTTGTATCAAAGTTCTCCAAACATAATAGTACAGGTGTGACTCAAATCTGAAGTGACCTTACATATTAAACGCCTTTTACAGCTGCAGACAACGTTACTGTCCTCCGTCTCTGGATACAGCTGCAGGTTCAGCTGCACCCATCCACTATCCGGGTGTCTCTTGACATTCAGGTGGAACGACGGGTAGATCCTGTTGCTGTCCAGGGTGTCTTCATACTCCAGTCCGCTAGGAGGCTAAAACAGAAGTTTAAACACATATAATAAATGACTGAAACTGGCAACAAAATAAGAAGACATCAACAGTTTGTCAAGAAATGTTGCTGATCCACTATTTGATGAGCTGATAATGAACAATTCACTATCCTAACAACATGTACTTTAGAAGAAAGTCTGCATTTTGCTGTTTCCACAAACTTTAAGAAAAGTAAAACACAACAAGGACTTGGATTAAGATGCTTCTTTGCAAATAGTCTTGAGGACAATTCAATAATATTTTCATGTCAATCACCCAGGCGTGTAAGCGCGCTTATGCAACACTCCACAACTCACCTCTGGGTCAGCAAGATCCAGAGTTCCATTTTCCACGGAAGCCTGCAGACAGTAGATCTGGTGAGCCCGGAGGCCTGGGCAGGTGATGGAGTCCCACCAGTAGAACTTTGGGTCAAGCTGCGACAAATATTTCTGCAATGCCTGAACAATATACAATCATATTAGGGGATCAATGTATTTAACATTTCTTAATGTGATTCTGAATAATGTCATCACGTTGGTGAGAGACTATCTTCAAGGTTCTTCATTCAACAACCAGGGCGACATTTTGGTGACCATCTTCAGGGCAACAATGCATGACAAATGAGTTTGAGTTGGATAACTGAAACTTTGGTTGTGTAAACCCATGGTTGTGGAATAAACAACCTTCTCGTAGAGAAATCAATATTAAGTTTCTCTTTCTAAGTCTAGAAATCCACATGACAACCAAGGTGACAGTGACTTACCTGGACACTGTACTTAGTGTTTGAGACCATGACAGCCTTCACCTCCACAGTGTCGTGTGTCTGAGACGTTTTGAAGAGAGTGAGCAGGCCCCTCCTGGGCCAGATGAGGGCTCGAATTCTCTGCATCACGGGAGACCAGAAGCATCCGTTCCGATGCCTGGTAAGGAAGTGAGTGGGGGTGATGTCTGCAGGATGAAGTGTCGTGTTTCCTGCCACAACATGCGCAGCTCTGACGTCATCCGGGGATAGAGCTGTGGGGAAAGTGCAGTGATGGACATAACCTCATCAGAACGAATGTCAAATAAGTCTCATTAACTTATGGGGGGAAGAAGAAAACCTGAGACACTCCAAATACAAACTTCTTGCGAGATGCAGAGAGACTGTCCAGAACTCTGCCTTATCCCAACCCTAACCGATTCAGGAGTAGAACTTAAGATAGGCATGGCTCTGGATACAACAGGTGCGACTCATGCCACAACAACCAGTTCATCATTCATTTTGTTGGGGATTGTCCAGTACTAGCGCAGCCTTCAATGGTAACTCTCAGAAGTCATCTTGTGCAAAAAAGAACCAGGTTCTGTTATATCCAGAACTGTGCTTTATCCAGAACCATACTAAGGCACAGTTCTGGATAGTCCACCCTGCATCCTGAACCATGCCTGAGACAAATCTATGTTCTTGGATACCTGGAGACTATCCACAACAGTGCCATCCCAACCCTAACCCATTCAGACATAGAACTAGATAGACACGGTTCTGGAAACAATAGAGACTATCCAGAACCGTGCCTGATCCTAACCCTAACCCATTCAGGCATAGAACTAGACAGGCACAATTATGGATACAACAGAGACTATCCAGAACCGTGCCTGATCCTAACCCTAACCCATTCAGGCATAGAACTACATAGACACGGTTCTGGAAACAATAGAGACTATCCGGAACAGTGTCTGGTCCTATGACTCCTATCCCATTCTGGAGTAGGACTACATTTTGTACATGTAGGCAGGAACATTTCTGGATATGATTTGTCATCACCACTGCTGTCCTCCTGTGACAGGTCCAGGATGTGCGGCAGGAGGAGCTCCACAGGTACATCATCACCATGGTTACACTGGATGTGGAAGAGCGGACCAATCAGCTCCCAGTCCTCGCTCTCCAGCCAGTGTTCAGACAGGTTCACTGTCCTGTAGGTCAGCTGGACGGGGCAGGGGGTAACGACCCCCAGGTCAGTGTGTTTGCACAGGAACTTCCCCCGGCCAGGCAGTTGTACAGACCTTATAACAACCAACAGAGTCAGTCATCAATACAACCAAGTTAAAACACAGACATGCCCACAGAATCCTTCTACACATGTACCAGTAGTCAACTCCTTTCATGTTAGTGAGTGCTGCACTACAATTACCCTAGGCTAGTTATATGCAATTTTCTACATTTCTGAAAATAACAAAGAAATAAAGGTTGCCAGGTGACTTTCTGCAACAAAATTCTGCATCCTTGAGATTATTTTGAAGAAGCTGATCAACATTTTCCACTTTTGCCAGAATTTATAGGCTGTGTTAACTTAAGCATGTCTTCAAGACAAACTTCTTACTTGACCAGAAAAAGAAAAGAACCAGCCTCACCATGTTGTGACTCCCTGCTCATCTACAGAAGCATCAGGTTCAACCTCCACTTCCGGCATCTCCTCTATGTAGTCCTTAAAGGCAACAAAGACTGGGATTAAACTGTGTTAGAAATTAGGACATTTTTATAGACACTGTGCATCACTGTGCAGCAGTTTTCACAATGTCTAAGAGATCAGCCCTGAACAAATGTTCTAAGATCCATATTTACCTTGAAGGCATTCTTCACAATGTCAAAGATCAGCCGTTCCCTTGTATTCTACGACCTTAAACTAACTCACCTTGAAGGCAGTCTTAACAATGTCTAAGAGATCAGGCCTGTCCATGTCCTTTAAGACTGTCTCCAGCTGCTTGAGGTCGTGAGGCAGTCCGTGGCGCCCTCCCCAAATCCAGACCTGCAGTACCCTGCAGGCCCGCTGGATGGCGTTGTTGTACTGTGCCTGTATGCTGTCCAGTCGTGGCTGTGGGATCCCCAGGCCAGCTCCCAGCCGCCGCCAGTCTGAACCCAGTCTGCAGCTCAGCTTCGTCAGCAGACGGCTTTCTGGAAAAGGAGCAGGATTACATGTATATTCAGGACTGACACCCAAACGTAATTCAACCTATGATTTAACAATTGTCCCTGCTTTTTAGACTGAACAAGATTGTTTTGAGAGGGCACATTTTTCTATCTTTTCTACAAACTGAAAACAAACCAAAAAAAGTGAATGTGGAAGGCCAAACCCCACGAAATTGACCAAGGAAGAGATAAATCGACAACCCCGGGATAATAAAAGTTAGATTTACTATTGTATAAAGCTCTGGTATAAATCAAGAATTAGGGGCTGTCGAGGCCCAAAAGTAGGCCCAATTATTATCAATTACTCAACCCTTCCTAAAAACTCATCATTCTCCTGGCAGCTATGAGAACACACTTGCCTGCTGCAGTAGCCCGCTCACTCTCCTCCAGGGTTGGTTTGCTCTGCCTGGATTTCTGCAGGACGTTTTCTGTGAACATCAGGATGGTCTGTTCCAACACCTGTGTTGCCTGTTCATCAGCTGTGGACAGAGTTAGAAGACTAACAAGTCAGTACTACATTAGGAAGAAGTTGAAAACATTTGTCCCATACACTTCGACTAAAACAACTTGCATGCATCTTGAGTGTAAACCCTTACATCATGCGTCATAAATACCAACAACACAGCTACAAACAGTAAGTGTAACGGCTTGTACCAGGTTGTATCAACAAGTTGAACACAACTACAAAACAACTTATAATTCAGAGGCAAGTGGCGAGCTGCCATCAAGCCTCAGTTGTGCAGTGCAAGCATGTCTAACCCTCGGAAGATGGGGAACAACAGATGATAAAGTGAGTGTGTAAGTGAATGAAAGAATGAATGAATTCTAATCAAGTCAAAGTCAATGAAAGCTGTACCATGTTCGCCTCCAAGAAGCACGACCTGACTTCTGAGTTTCTCGTTGTCCTGAAGAAGGTCGTCTACTCTTGTTGCCATGGCAACGTTAGCCTCCTGTAGTTGTTGTATTTCCAGCTTGTGGTCCAGCAGGACCTTCTGTGCCTGCTCCTCCTTGTCCCTAAACCTGGTTACCTCTGCACGGAGACTGTGGACCATGGCCTCCTGTATCTCACTGTGATGCTGCATCTGTACAAGTTTCTGTTCAGCCCGCTTCTCCTTGTCCCTAAGACCGGATAACTCTGCTTGGAGACTCTGGACCTTGGCCTCCTGTATCTCACTGTGATGCTGCATCTGTACAAGTTTCTGTTCTGCCTGTCTGATCTTCTCCTTGGTCTGCTGCTCCTCCTGATGCCCCTCACCAGAAGGCCCTCCGGCTGCCGGTCGCTTGGCTGGTGGCCCCCCTGATGCATCTGCCGGCCGCTTTACTGGTTGGGCCTGTAAAACCAAGATCTTAAGTTAGCTGGAATGTTTTTACTATTACATTGTAGTAATGTAAATATAGAAAATTGTACACACTGAAGCCAACTTGGTGCCAATACCTTGATTCGGCCTGCCTCCTGTGCCAGACGGTCCATGCCAAATTCACTCAGCTCCTGCTGAAGCTTGTCCATGGACGCTTCACTGTCTGTCTCCATCCACTTCAATAAGACTTTAAAGGCCTGGGATCTTGGCATTTGGGTCTTTGAAGTCTAACAGTAGAAGGGTAAGCCAAATTAGTAGCAACATTCAACATTCATCTAAGTGTATACTTAGATACTCTCAAAGAACAAGCATGACCCATCTTTTATTTTCAAACAAATCAAATGTTGACAGAACAAAATATTTACTTGGATAGTGCTCACCTCCTCTATGGAAAGCCCAAGTGCTCCGGCCAGATCCTCCACCTCGTGTGCTTTGGTCACATTTTGTGAGAAACGGGAGAAGAGCTTCCTCAGTTCTTTATCTATGATAAATGAAACATTTTTTTTATTCCAACATGTAATCACCAGACGTGGTGACGACACACTCAAGTTTTTTCAACTTATATTAATGCCGTCACCAACACAGGGGACAAATACATGACAGGACAATACTCATTTACACCTGAGCTGAGTGAGGAAAGTTGTGTAAAGTGCCTTTCCCAAGGGCACAAGATCGGTGGCATGTCAGGACTCGAACCTGGGACTCCAAGTTCCAAGTCGCGCCTTCTGCCACTACACCACACAACCCCACGAGAAACATTGACATTATTTATGATGCATACTGCAATAACATACATTTTAATTTTAAAAGATTATTTTAAAAAGTATCCAGTATAGAGTGGATATCTTTTGATTTTAAGCAAAATTCATGATCTAAGTGATAAAAAATCATACCATGTACACCCACACAGACTGTTTACACAGTGCAATCTTCATTGTTTTTTTTTAGTCTCTTGACCTTATCGATATTGAGGCACATCATAACTGCGGGTTCTACAGCAAAAAACCTATGGACCTGCAAATGCTGCCAGAGGCACATCGATCTTATCTTGCCTTTCCCCTTGGTACATACCTTCCTTTTTCTTCAGCTCCATTCTGAGGAAGTCCATGATGGCAGCTGTTCCTTTCTCACAGACATCAGGAGGGGGATATGTCAGGGGGTTGTCTTCAATGTACATGTTCTTAAGTTGGGCCATTTGACTCAGAGTCAGGGGAAGGCGGGAAATTCTGTTATCTGACAAGTGGAGCTCCCTGATGTTGGACAGGTTCATGATTTGTTCAGGAACTGATGTGAATCTGTTGTCAGAGATGTTTAAGTACTTCAGCTGCATCAGTTCCCCAACACCATCCGGTAATGACTCCAGGCCACTCCTCTGCACATCTAAGACTTGTAGGTTCTTCAGTCTGCCGATGTCTTCAGGTACAAGGGAAGGTTTGTCCTCCCCAGCCCAGTTCCCCATGTATAGCCCCTGTAGACCCTCCAGCTGCAGATGTCTGGGGAACTCATCAAACTGACAATCATTGATATGAAGCATTGTCAGCCCTGTGAGCTGAGATATCTTGTCAGGGAGACACTTGAGGGGGTTGAACGCCAAGTTCAAGATCTGAAGTCGAAGAAGTGAACAGACTTCCTCTGGTATCTCTTTGAATACATTGTACCAGATGTTGAGACCATAAAGTTGTTTTAACCTGGAGAATCCATCAGGCAATGTCTCCAACTTGTTGTGTGACAAGTCAATGTCCTGTAGGTTAGGTAGAGTGGTGATTGCCTGGGGCAGTTGTGTCAGCAGGTTATTTTTAAGATCAAGCTTTTGAAGCTTCTGTAGTTGCCCTATCACCTCAGGTATGCTCGTCAGCTTGTTGTCAGACAGGACAAGACATTCGACGTCTCTGTTGTCAAACAACTCGGCTGGCACGGAGGTCAGTTCTTTGTCACTGAGGTTGATAGTGAGCAAGTCATCAACCACTTTAGGTTGGAGAGCTAAAAAAGTAGAAAAGAGATTGTTTTGAAATGAGCATTACAGGTGGATGCAGAAAAGATTTCAAAGAACACGAGACAGTATTGATACTACAGCTAATATATAATATATGATATATACTAGTATATGGGTGTGTGTGTATACAACTTCACTAGAAAGCAGATAAAGAATAGAGATAGAATACAGAATAATAATTATTGCAAAATGATCCTACCTTGGTTATTAAACAATATAATGCAACATACTAGTGATCGAGAAAATTAACTGAGAGAGGGGGGGGAGAAAAAAGAGAGAGAAAATGTTATGACATCATCATGACATTTACACAGAACAGGATAACTGTTCTCCTCTATCAGAAACCATCAGTTTGTAATGGAAAAATACATCACCAGACAGCGCTGTTGAGATACTTCGTCTGCCCTGATGTCTTACCCTGCAGGAAACAACAGGATTTCAAAGTTTAGAATTCTATAGCATGCTTTAGTCAAATTAGAACAAAATGTGTAACAAGTGTTTGACATGTACCAGTAATGCAGTATGTACAAGCCACATGTTTTACTACCAGTAATGGATGTATTTTGGGCTTACTTTAAAGAACTGGAACTCCTGCTGCACATCCTCTTGTACTGCAAGGTCTTCTGCTGTCTTATTATCCTGTGTGTAAAGTCAACACATCCATGAAGACATCAACGCTAAACATTATCATAACATATTGATGCTTGTCTTTTTTTATGCTTTAGTTGCACAAAAAGGAGTTTGTAATAAGATATGATATTCAATCTCTCTTGGTTTATCTCAGAATGATTGTTTAAGTCTAGGTCTAAAATACAACATAGATCTAACAACATCATTACCTTCGCCAAGAATTGACGAAGGTTATGTTTTGCTGGGCGTGTGTCTGTTTGTCTGTGTCTGTGTGTGTGTGTCAACAGCATAACTCGAGAAGGCTTAGATGGATTGTCTTGATATTTGGTAGGTGGGTAGGTCTTGATGAGGCCTGGAACTGATTAGATTTTGGGCCCCCTAACGGCTTCTTATGGTACTGACGGTTTTGATATCTCATGACATGCTATAGGGTCATGAAATTTAGATGGTAGATAGCTCTTGGGCTGGGAATAAAGTGACACGAGTTTGAGCCCCCTAGCTGTTTGCTCTGGAACTGCAGGGGCGTTAGTTGAAAAAATGTTTAAAGGCGGATAACTCAAGAACCGATTGATGGATCGTCATGATTTTTGGCATGTAGGTAGCTGAAGTGATGCTTGACATAATGATATTACAATTATGCAAATATTAATGTAATTTGCATAATTAATGAGGAAATTCTATAAATCAGCTGCATTCCATGATAGGACTATTCAAGCTTGTGTCATACGTAATTAAGAACGGCAGAAATATAGGCAGGTATCAATTATGCAAATGAGGACTTAATTTGCATAATTAATGAGAAAATGTTATAATTACATAGTGGTAACTGCCTGGAATTTCATACTTGGGATATTTGAAAGCTATGTAAAGGTGAACATAATTTAACATAACTTATTCAAATAAGGACCTCATTTGCATAATTTATGAGGAAATACTATAATGGCATTCTTTGATAAGATAAGACTGTCTTCTGGTGTAGAATATGATCAACAGATATAATTGATGCAATATAGGATCCTATTTGCACAATCAGGGGGGTTAATCTATAATTTCTTAGCCATAAAGACTAACCTCATTTGGCGAAGGTATGAGATCGTGGAACTCTATTTCAGTATGAAATCAGTGAGTTAGATACTCGATTATAGTGATGTCTCCTTTCTCAGTGCCAGCAATTGACATTTGACATGTGACAAAGTCCAAAAAGGATACTTACCCTGTTCCTAATAACAGTGTTGGCTCCAGCCCTCAGCAGTACTCTGACACACTCGGGGTGTCCTCCCTCTGCTGCCTCATGAAGGGGAGTCTCATTCTGTAGTACAGCAAAGTGTGAGATGGTCAAATTTTAAAGGCTCTACACACTGAACATAACAGTCTGACCAAATGACTACACAGGCCCCTTTAGTCCCCCATACAAGTCCTGACATGGCTCAAATGTTTAACCCTAAAGTTGGGCCAACACAAGTAAGGCTCCAACCAATACAGACATGTTACTTGTATCAAAAATGAATGTAATCTTCAGCTGTAAATGAAGCCGGTACGGTTCCCTTGACTGTAGTACAGTATCCGATACTGATGTGTTATCACTTTCTACGCCTTGTGGTTTAATTATACAAACTCAGGACAGGCACAGTGAAACAGACTGATTCAGAAGTAAACAGTCAAGTTACCATATAGTTTCGTGTATCGACTGTTGCTCCAGCTGTGAGTAAAGCCTGTACAGTTCCTGTGTGGCCGCGACTGGATGCTTTGTGGAGAGCAATCGATCTCTGTACAGAAACAAGAGTAGAGGGGCTCCAATATGTGGCATGTAAGACTAGGTTTCAGACAATGTACAAACTGTGACCTTTGCAACCTTCCAGGAACTTCCCGTATAAGTGTTATCCTCAGGGTACCATGATACAGATTTTGCTCCACTATGCTAGAAAAAATCCCTAGCATAGCGGAGCAAAATTTGGATGGTACCCAGGCTAGTATAGTGTTTTAAGACCATGGATGACATGAAGAAGGATGTCAGATGTACTTAATTATAAATGTGTTAACACTAGCTTAAAGAGTTAATCTGGTGTAAAGTTCAAGGACTGGTCATCTTTAAACATCTGTATTTTAATGATGGAAAGAAAAGTAACTTTCATAAACTGACTTGTGCAACTTTTCCCTAGTTGAGAAGAACATTTACATGAACGTGATTGTCTTCTAGAGGTGACCATGTGTTTGACAATCCTTCATATAATAATTATAATAATAATAATAATAATAAATGGTTTTTATTGTCCAAACAGTACCCATGCAGTCGCAGCCTTTATACGGCTGAATTGATTCAGGGTATCACATAATAATCAATACAAATCACAACAATTACAACAATCAAGTTTTTTTTTTTTTCTATCATGTGCTAATATAATGTAAACAATAGCCTGGATTGTAGCAGTCCTGGCTAATCATTGGTTTACAGCAAGGTTGCAAAGTTCTAAGTTCATGCAGAAGTCCTGGCGGTGGAAAGAAGATGCCGGTGCACTCTTGTTTTGAATGACTGTAGGTTGTTGTCAGTGATCCGGCCCACCACGTTGTCTGGAAGACTGTTCCAGATGTCAACTGCAGTATGTATGAAGGTTCTGCCGGTGGCGTGAGTTCTAGAGACCGGCACAGTGAGGGCATGTTTACCAGTGGAGAGGCTGCTGCGGGTTGTGCGTCTGATTGTGTAAGGTTTAGGAAGCATCTTTTTCAGGTCTAGTGGGCATGTTGACAGGTGCATTTTGTAGATTAGCGAGACAGCAGCCACCTGACGTCTGTGAAGTAGTGTTGGGATGTTCAGTTCAGTTGTGGCATCATGTTCGTTTACACCAATGATACGTAATGCTTTTTTCTGGATGGAATCAAGGATTTTTAGCGAAGTGACAGAAGCCCCCATCCAACATAATGACGCATATTCCATTACGCTTCGTACCTGGGCCTTGTACACTGTGGCTCTCCCTTTGGTGTCGAGCTTTTGGGCAACTCGCCGCATAGCTCCGAGCTTTTGTCCAGCTCTTGCACCAATGTTGGAGATGTGCTTGGCCCAGGTGAGCTTTTTGTCAACAGTGACACCAAGGATTTCCAGTTCATCCTTTTCTGCCAGTCTAGTGTTTCCAAAGAAAAGGTCTGATCTTGTTGGATTTCTTTTTCTGGAGATGGTCATTGCTTTACACTTAGCTGGCTCAAAGGTTACTTTCCATTTGACAGCCCAGTTACTCATGTTCTGCAGGTCCCTATTCAGGCTTTCTGTTGCCGCTCTGCTGTCATCACCTGTCTTGATTACACAGAACAGGTTAGAGTCATCAGCATACAGATAGAGAGGGTTTTCACACTCATCTTCCAAATCATCTATGTACACCGAAAACAGCAGGGGTCCCAGAATAGAGCCCTGAGGAACAGAAGCATTGATCAGTGTGGTGGTTGAGGATTGACCAGACAGAGCAACTTTGATGGAACGGTTCAAGAGGTAACTTGAAATCCAGGTAAGTAGCATCCCAGAGACCCCCTTGCTTTTCAGTTTGGAGCAGAGTCCGTTATGCCAAACCTTGTCGAATGCACCCTTGATGTCTAGGGCTATAACACGTACTTCCCAGCCTTTGTCCAGAGCACTGGACCATTGCTGGGAGAGAATAGTGAGGATATCAGCAGTGCTATGATGAGGTCTAAATCCGAATTGTCTGTCTGATATTAGATGGTTTTGCAGTAGGTACTTCTGAAGCTGCCTCTGTACCACTGCCTCCATCACTTTGCTGATGTTACTGAGCAGGGAGATGGGGCGGTACATGGAAGGGTCAGACTTGGAGTCCCTCTTGTGGATTGGAATAACTGAGGCACACTTCCATTGACTTGGAAACATCCCGTGTGCAAAACAGAGCTGAAATAGTCGGCTTAGTGGACTTGCAAGCTCAGCACAACACTCCTTCAGTACTCTATTGAGAATTGCATCTGGTCCATTGGCTTTGTCTGGTTGTAACTCCCGAAGGATCTTTCTGATCTCCTTGGGTTTGAAGGTAATATTCTTCAGAGTGTGTGGTGTTGTCACTTGGACTTCTGGGGCCGACTCTTCTGCATTCTCCAGTTGGCACTTCCTGGCAAAGGTTTGGGCTAATATTTCAGCCTTCTCTTTTGCTGTAGTACATGTATGTCCTTCAGCTTTCAACACTGGGATGTTGGCTCTGGCTTTCCTGCCAGAGAGAGTGTTCACAGTGTTCCACCATTTCTTGCTTGTTAGGCTACCGTCAGTCAATTTGTCCTTTAGTTTCTTGTTGTATCTTCTCTTTGCTTGTTTCTCAGCCCGGTTGTACTCCTTTCTGGCTTTTGTGAACTTGTCTCTGTTTTCAGGCGTGTTGTTACTCTTAAGTTTCCTGAACAGTCGTCGTTTCTTCTTTGCAGCTGTCCTGCAACGGTCGTCAAACCATGCTTTGTCACCAGTCTTATTGGTGACCAGTTTGTTAGGGATGAAGATTTCCATTGCATCACTAATGATGGTCGTAATTCTGCTGCAAGCCTTCTCCGGGTCATCTCCCTGGAAGGCATCTCGCCATTCTGCAGAAGAGAGATATCCCCTCAGGCCCCAGTAGTCTGCCTTATCATACTGCCAAACTTTACGCCTGTAGGGCTTGTCCCTATAGATGGGAACATCTATCTTAAGTAGGACCGGGTTGTGGTCAGAGGTACCAA
This sequence comes from Branchiostoma belcheri, assembly GCF_001625305.1. NCBI lineage: Eukaryota > Metazoa > Chordata > Leptocardii > Amphioxiformes > Branchiostomatidae > Branchiostoma > Branchiostoma belcheri. The sequence goes on from NW_017804198.1 coordinate 2,151,435, forward strand.
GTCTTGCAAAAGTTTTAGTGGAGGAAGGGAGGTCGGTCAGTACAAGATCAAGGATCTGGCTCTCTCTTGTTGGTTCTGTGACAATCTGTTTTAGGCCGAAAGAGTTGGACAACTCCAGCAAGAGTCGGCCGGCTGCATCTGTTGTACGGCTGCCTAGCCAGTCTTGGTGATATACATTGAAGTCTCCTAGCAGAACAACAGATTGGGCGCTAAAGGCAGTCAATTTGGATAGGATGCTGTTGTCTAGGTAGTCAATGATATCACTGTTGCTGCTTGGTGGTCTGTAGACTGCAGCTACTAGCAACTTATAGGATTTAAGGGCTACTGTGAACCACATCAGTTCCAAATCTAGGGGATCTTGGTCTTTATCATGGAAGATGGCAATCCCTTCTAGGCAATAGACAGCGATTCCTCCCCCAGATGAGGTGGATCTGTCTCTGCGACAGCAGAGAGAGTATCCAGGGATGGTAATACAGTCATCTCCATCCTTCACAGTGGAGTCCAGGAATGTTTCAATGACAACGACAATTGTTGGCTTAAGTTCGTGGCACATGTTGACCAATTCACCCAAGTTTGAGCGAAGGCCTCTGATGTTCACCTCCAATATACTCATGTCCAGTTCTCGTAGTCGTTGGGCGTTCCTAGGTCGTTTCCGGTTAGATCCGTCCGATCGAGGCTTAGCATTACACTTTGTAGCAAGAACGATTGCAGGGTGAGGGGTTGCTAGCCCCTAACCTCAAGAACACATCTTGACGATGCGGCAGGGGTGCGCGCTATACATGACCTGAACTGAAAGCATCCGAAGACTCAGAACAGTTCGGGCAGTCAGATGTTGAGAGACGCCACTCAGTCAAGGGTTGGGTGGTCAGCGCGAGAGGAGCACCCCCACTACCCACACGTGATACACATATTTGTTCCACAATTATTTTTTGTGGAACTGTCGCAAGGGTCTGTACTGCTGCCGTTCGACGCCACAAGGTGACCTCAATACGACTTTCCCCAACCAAAGTTAGGTACCCATTCACACCTGGGTGAAGTGAGGAAAGTCGTGTAAAGTGCCTTTCCCAAGGGCACAACGTCGGGGCGCATGTTCAGACATGTCCCAGGTACGACTCGGAATCGAACCCGGGTCTCCCGGTTCATAGTTGATTGCTCTAACCACTACACCACAGGACGCCACTGTATAAAGCCTGACTGTATAATACGAACAAAGTAAAATAAAAACAAACAAACAAACGGTTCCTATGAGTATAGCAAAGTACCTGGTTGGTCACAACATCAGTGGCTTTATTATTACCTTCGCCAAGAAGGTTATGTTTTCAGAGGCGTTCGTGTATGTGTGTGTCCGTCCTTCCTTCCTTCCTTCACGGAACACGATAACTTTAGAAGGCTTAAATAGATTGTCTTGATACTTGGTAGGTGGGTAGGTCTTGATGACACCTCAAAATGATTAGATTTTGGACCCCCTAGCGGCTTGTTATGGTACTGCAGCTTAACGGTGCACACCCCAGTTCTTGCGCGACCGGGGTCCGTGATAGTCCGTTGTAAAAAAGTGACGAAAGGGTTTTGAGGGTCCAAGTTTGAGGTGACATTTCTCATAAACTGCCACGAAGTATCACTAAACATTAACGTGGCTGAAGAGTGTCAGAAATGGTGATTTTGGGGTGAAAATTTCTTTTGGCTCCGAACCTTACTTCCGGGTATCCTTGCGCGCCAAGTGTAATCCGCCCGTTTGACCTAGATTTCGCTCTGCGGCTTTGTAGGGGTGGATTTGCAACCCCTCGCGCCGTGGACTGTTTAGAAAATTACAGTACTAGAATTTTCTTTATAATTTACTCGGGTATAGTCAAGGCTTGGGTCTTTCTGCCAGCATCAGTCATTTCTGCCGGAAAATTTTTTTCTATGGGATTATCCTACGCGAAAATTCGCAATTTTGGGCATTAATTTTGGAGTGAAAATAATGTTTTTTCGGTTGATTTTACCAAACTTAAAAAGGTTGAAGAAACCAAACTCAGCTGGTCTTGTAGCTGAAGAGATATCCTTTCGTCCCATATACAGTTATTCTCCTTCCGAATTATTCCACGCCAGAGATGGTCACTACGTAGATTTGAGGGTGTGAAGCTTCGAATAGAGACGCCAAATAAACTGGGGTGTGCCCCCTGAACTTCCGGTTTTGATATCTCATGATCTAGACATGCTAGGGTGACGAAATTTGGATGGTGGGTAGCTCTTGTGCTGGGGAAGAAGTGACGTGAGTTTGGGCCCCCTAGCGGCTTGCTCAGGAACTGCAGGGTTATCTGGTTTAAATTATTAAAAAGAGGATAACTCAGAACTGGTTGACGGATCGTGATGATTTTTGGTATGCAGGTAGCTTACGTGATGCTCGATATAATTATGTGACAATTATGCAAATATAGAATCTGATGTAATTCGCATTGTTCATGGAGAAATTCTATAAATCAGCTGCATTCCATCATCGGACTTTTGAAGCTTGTGATTGGTAATTGAGAATGAGATAAACACAGGCAGATATTGATTATGTAAATGAAGACTCAATTTGCATAATTAATGAAAAAATGTTATAATTCTGTAATGATAACTGCCTGAAATTTCATACTTATGGTATTTGAAAGTTCAGTGAAGGTGAGCATCATTACACATAATGTATTCAAATTAGGACCTAATTTGCATGATTTATGAGGAAATGCTAGAATGGCATTGTTCATATACATGTAAGACTGTCGTGTGGTTGAGAATATGAAAATGAGGATCCTATTTGCACAATCAGGGGGAGTAATCTATAATTTGTCAGCCATAAAGATTAACATCATTTGGCGAAGGTATGAGATCGGGGAACTCTAGTTTACTATGATACAAACTCAGGACAGGCACAGTTAGACAGACTCTGATGTAAACAGCAAAGTTACCGAGTTGGTTTGTGCATTGACTGTTGCTCCAGCTGTGAGTAAAGCCTGTACAGTTCCTGTGTGGCCGCGATAGGATGCTTCGTGGAGAGCAGTCCATTCCTGTACAGAGACAAGAATAGAGGAGCTGTATGTAATAAGAAGACTAGGGTTCAGACAATGTACTAAATGTACCTTCGCAACCTTCCAGGAACTAACCATATAAGTGAAAATAGCCTGGTTACCATCCTGATTTTGCTCCGCTACGCTAGAAAAATCACTGGCGTAGGAGAGCAAAATCTGGATGGTACCCAGGCTAGTATAGTGTATTTCAAAAGAACATGGATGACATGAAGAAGGATGTCAGATGTACGTAAGGTTTCCTCACTGGCTAATTTGGCATAATGTAACTTTCCATCATTTTGCCACAAAGAAATTTAGAAAGAACTGTTACTGTAGTTGTACTGAACATTGATACCTGGGCACAAAAGGGTTATGAATATGATTTTATGGACCATATGGATGACGTCATCATATTTCATTGCCCCAAGTATAATAATTTTTTAAGTTATAATACAGCACTTTGGTACAAATAACTGCAATAAAAGTATGATTTTCATGTGCATAATGGTCAAAGCTACATGTACAAATGTACATCGTATGCACAAATCAATATCTACTAATTACCCATATTTGTTAGAGAATAACATACATGTAGTAGACTAACTAAAAATCTAGTTATTCTCTAAAAACTATGGGTAATTAGTAGATATCGATTTGTGCAAACGATAGTTTAAAGAGGTGATCTGATGTAAAGACCAAGGTCATCTGTAAACATCTGTACTTAAATGATGAAAGGAAAACTAAGTTTCATAAAGTCAATTGCGCAACTTCATAAAGAATGTTGCCATTAATATTTAGTTAGCATAATTTAGTAATAGGTGACTAAGTGTTTGACAATTGTTCATATAAAGCCTGTACAGTATACTATGAACAAAGTAAAACAAGAAGCCATAGGCGACAGCCTCCGTGAAGATTTATATATTTCAGCAAAAACAATCCCAAGGGTCAACGCCAGACCTACTGTGCAGACATTATAATTAGGCAACGGTTAATACAATGAGGGCGCGTCACAAGCATAAAACATAAAAAACCTGAATCCATTACTGCTCCCAGGGCGTGTAAAGATACTGTGCTTCAAGTTTGAAGTTCATTTTGATTAAACACACACAATCATGATTGCATTCACATAAAAATCGGACTATCATGGTCGTGTCACTATTAACAAAGACACCGTCTTACCGTGCCTGTTACTTATTAAGCGCGACTGGAACATGCCAAATTCCAGCAACAGTCGCGGCTAGCACCGCGAGTGTTACTTCCGCCGGTCAGATACCCGGGATATCTGCTTGGAGAACCTCTGCTACCAGACAACTGCCTAAACCTACGGCCTATTCCACAGGATTGTAAAAGTAGGGATGTTTCTAAAATCACGGGCATGCCCGCAGACGGTGTATAAAATTGCGTGCCGATTACACAACGAGAACCCAGTGTTTTGACTGCGAACACGAAAAACCAGCCGTTCACAACACTCCGTTTCGGAGGTCCTGACCTCCTTCACGGAGTAATAAAAAGAAACAAGAGTTCCACGATCTCATACCTTCGCCAAATGATGTTAACCCTTGCGGTTAAAGCATTATACAATTTTGATAATTGATTTTGCAAATAAGATCCTCATTTGCATGGGTTATATCAGTTGATCATATTCTCCACCCAATGACAGTCTTATCTTAACAAAAAGGCTATTATAGCACTTCCTCATAAATTATGCAAATGAGGTCATGATTTGAATAAATTATGTTTATTGATGTTCGCCTTCACTTAACTTCCAAATGTGGCAAGTATGAAATTCCCAGCAGTTACATCTATGAAATTATAAAAATTTCCCATTAATTATGCAAATTAGGTCTTCATTTACATAATGTATATCCTCAAATTTTTTTTATTCTCAATTACATGTCACAAGTGTTTCATAGTCCTATTATCGAACAAAGCAGATTTATAGAATTTCCTCATTAATTATGCAAATCAGCTCCTGATTTGCATAATTGCCATCTGATTATGTCAAGCATCCCTTCAGGTACCTACATACCAACAATCACGACAATCCGTCAACCGGTTCTTGAGTTATCATCCTTCGAAAATTTTTCAACAAATGCTCCTGCAGTTCCAGAACAAGCCACTAGGGGGCCCAAACTCAGGTCACATCTTCCCTACCTCAAGAGCTATTTACCAACCAAAATTCATGACCCTAACATGTCCAAATCGCGAGATATCAAAACCGGAAGTTCTGCTGCAGTACCAACAAAAGCCGCCAGGGGGCCCAAAATCTAATCATTTCTAGGTCTCATCAAGACCTACCTACCTACCAAGTTTCATGACAATGCATAGTAAGCTTCTTGAGTTATGCTGTTCACAGACAAACAGACAGACAAACAGACAAACGCTACTGAAAACATAACCTTCTTGGCGAAGGTAACAAACGGTTCCTATGAGTATAGATAGCACAGTACCTGACAGTCATGACATCAGTGGCTTTATTATTTACTATCAATGATACAAACTAAGGACAGGCACATTTAGACAGACTCTGAAGTAAACAGCAAAGTTACCGCGTAGGTTCGTGCGTCGATTTCCGCTCCAGCTGTGAGTAAAGCCTGCACAGTTCCTGTGTGGCCATTCAAGGATGCAGAGTGGAGAGCAGTCTCTGTCTGTAGAGACAAGAGTAGAGGAGCTCCATGTAAGACTAAGGTTCAGACATGTACAATGTACTTGTACCAACTGTGACCTTTCCAAACTTACAGAAACTTCCCGTATAGTGTAAGAATACACTCAGATGACATGAATAAGGTTGTCAGATGCACATAAATATGTAACACTGCCCACTTTAATACTATTATTGAAAGGGAAATTTCCAATTAAACTAAGCACTTAAAAATCCTGTCATGAATTTGCTATATAATGACTTGTTATATATAATAACTTACACCACGGCCAGCATTGACATTGACTCCCTCGGCCAGGAGCTTTTTAACTCTGTCCTCCTCACCTCGTTCGGCTGCTTCTCTCAGCTCCTGTAGAACAGAAACATCCAGACATTATAAAACTACTTTCATGCTCTGACTACTTTTGATTAGTCTTATTTAGAATCAAATCCGCTGAGACAAGAACTACACAAAAAGCAGCCAATTACAGCTTCATCCAAAATAAACAACGGCAGAAACAAACGAGTACATGTTGAGTTCTGACCTCTCCATGTTGCGGATCTGGTTGTGGAGTCGATCGCCTCTCTCCTCTTGGCACACAGACGATTGACTGTGTTCATTCCCAACATCCAACAAATTACAACACACATGGTATTGTAATCTGAGGAAGGGTTTTTAAAGGGTTTTTGTTGGAAAATTGAAGTCATCATCATCCTTGCAGGCTTAATCTACTACTATTGGTTCATGGTGCATTTCTACTACTTGGAGCAGCCATTCTAGTGGCTATGTTATTTCACTTTAAGTTTGTAAACTTGAGAAGAAGAAGGAGAGTTTCACCAACCTGTTCTTTCTTCTCCATGAGTTTTTCTGCTGTAGTTCTGCTGTTGTGAAACACACCAGTGTATCCTGGTGATGTCCTAAGTCTGCTGGGCCAGATTTAGTCCATTCTGATGCAGTTTTCCTGCATTCTATATAAAAGGTAAAGGTCAGACAAGCAGTTATGTTACCGCTCCATCCGCCATTTTGGTTACAAGGTCAGAAGGTCACAGGTGCTTTTGTTGGGCACAGGTAACAAGACAAACAACACAGTGTCGGATCCTTTTATTCACTGTTCACAGCAAAATGAACAAAATAAAGAAATGTGGAAATGTGTCCCTTAGGCCACACCAATTTAACTTGTTGGTTCTCAGATTTTTACAGAAAAAATATGAAGGGACTGAGGGCAAATAAAAATAAAAACAGGTCTAGGCATCCTATTATAGCCCCAAATGCTTCGATAGGTGCCATGAAGTCAACACAAAAGGCTGGGTTAGAATTTAAACAAATTGAATGAATTTTGAACTTTTAATCAAACCACTGCATTGATAGATGGAAAAACTGTACCATCTGGAAGAAAAGAACTTCCTCAACTGTTGGGGGCAAATAATAAGCATTTTTTAGTTGATTCAGATCCATTTTTTTTGCAAATCAGAAAAAAATCTGAGGCGAATACGAGAACCAACAAATTAAATTGGTGTGGCCTTAGATGGATATCATTTCTGATGTTTCTAAGTTGAGTCATGGTTGAGTTAACCGCTAGCATCAGTGAGAGTCCCAAGGGTAACACAACACAGCAGGCGTCATGCACGGACTCCCTGTGTGTGTATCAACACACAGCAGCAAACAATGTCAGACTGATCTACATTCAACCCATGTACAATGTACTGAAAAACACCTGTGGTTAAGTTATGGAGGGTGGGTCAGTATAGTTATACTACACGAATCACACAAGCTTATAGATGTCACTTTTATGGTAGAGACAGGCTAAAACAAGATTTTTTTAAATACTAGATAGAACATAGCACACTCAGTCCTTTTTAGAGTACATTTAGCCCCACTGGGGTATGAATATGCAATAAACTTCATTGTCATTGTGTCTGTGTTGCAGATCATACTGTGGGACTTGAGCAGTATGAAAGCCCAGTGGAGCCTGCCCACGTTAGGTGGGTTTGTGTATGCCCTGGCCTCCTCCCCGCTGACACCAGGACAGCTGGCTGTAGGAGTGGGGGACGGCATGATCCGGGTGTGGAACACACACAGTCAGGCTCCTTTTGACTGGTCAGGATTCTGGCAGTGCATTAAGGGGAAAGTGACTGCAGTAAGTATAAATATCATCACTGGATTTGCATATGCTGCCAGAATACAAATTATTGAAATGAAATGAAATACATTGTACCTTTATTGTACATTCATTCCACGACGGGATAGGTACAGGTCAAGACTTAACAGACACATAACAAACGTATGTAGAAAAGTGGAGACAAAAGATACACTACTTGACTTAGACATTCATACATAAGGAACATACAAGGATACTTTTTTGTACAATGGAAAATGTGGGAACAGATCATGTTTGTGATACAGGGTTTGTCTAGACGCATCAAAAATATTAACTTACAACAGTTAAGCCCCTATCACAAATCTAGAACCTTCCCCCAAACAACAGCTGACCAAGGTTGGCTGAAGTTAGTGAGCATTCTGAACAGATGTAGGCCACATCTACCTTTCAATTATTATACGAATCAAATGTGCCTACCAACCATGCCTGACTACTGCTAACCATGGCAGAACCTCCTGTCCACACCTGAATGTTTTAAATATTTGAAACATTTGGCTGGTGCAGCTGAACATTAGCCGACCTTGCCCAACTCCTAACCATGATTGGGGGAGTTCAGCAGTGTTCAGGAGGCCATTTTCAGCTAATGTGTTGACAGGGGCTTTAGGGAAAATGCCGCAAGTTGGTTCTAATGCATATGAAAGGTTAAAGTTCAGATACTTATTCTTCTGTCATTAGAATTTCTCAAAAGAGGCTATCTGACTACCTTTCCCTTTTTTACTTGGGCCACACCGAATCGGATTTAATTTTATGGATGGCATCCTCTGATCCCTCAAACTAGTGCGTTCAGGCAAATAAAAAAAATTCTGGCTAAAAATAAAAATGCTACTAAACCACATTATACAAAGCTGATGTTGTGAACTTGCGGCAGTACATGTACATAGTGACGTATACGACAAACCGGCACATGCTGGCTTTTTGCAGCATTTATGAATCAGCACCGTGCGTATGTACTGAGTTCTTGAGTGGTGGAGCTTCGGTAGCCTGGGCGCCGTCCTCCAGGGTTACCACCGGCTCTGTATTGTCACTAAATACTATGGACTACCCAGGTCAGAGCCTCGGAGGACGTGATCTTTTTTTTTTTGAGAACAGGCGTAAATCAATGCGTGCGTGGATGTCATCCATAAAATTAAGTCGGTATGGCCTTACACCAAACACAAATGAAATAAAAATGTCCCTGTGCTGTGCATATTCCTGATGTTGACATCTCCTGTACCTGTTCCCGTAGTTGTCCTGGCATCCCACAAAGGAGGGTATCCTGGGGTTTGGCAGTGATGATGGTTCAGTGGGCCTGTATGATGTGCTGCACACCAAGTAAGTATTCTGTACTCAGGAACTTACATTTTGTACATGTAGTGATAGCAGTATCACCTGAGTAACAACTAGAATCAAGTATTCCCATACATTAATTAAGTGCCTTTCTTAAACCCCCCCGAACAATTTTCACCTCACATTGGATGAGCACTTTTTAAAGCCTGTATGTACATGTATCAAAAGGTCAACTTACATGTACATGAGTGTACGTGAGTGCTTTGGAGTACCAGTATTCCTTTGGAAATTTATTGCAACAGTTCCGTTCTATACACATAAAGAATGAATTCAATCATGCATGTAGTCATGTTTAACATGTTTAACATAACATTTTACATGTATAACGAAATTGACATGGTTGTGCTGAAAGGTCTTTACTTCATTGATACTTAGACTTAGTAAAGATACTTAGTAAAGATGATGACTATCTTCTTGTGTCTCATTGCAGACAACCAACCATGTCAAGTACGTGTCACAAGAAAACAGTCTATTCGCTGTCCTGGGGGCCAACTGTTGCAGTGTCAGGTATAGTGTCATCATCAAAGGCACCCAAACCAATTCAGGAAAGAAAACTAGATTTTCAAAGTCAATATGCTGATCATTTTTTTCAGTGCTGAATGTTGAATCAATCCTAATGAAAACTGAGAGGCAAAAGTGTGATGTTACTGATGGAATCAGTTGCATGTTTTGTATCGTGGGCTGGTTCTAGCTATTCAATACTGGTACCAAAAGTGACTTTATGTACTACATTAAATTCACTTTATTTTTGGGAGGATATCTCAAATGCTTGAAGCATGAAATAATGGAGAAAATGGCAGCAAATGTCAAAGATCAGACAGATTTTCTCATCCAGAATATTTTGTATTGGTGCCCAGGAATTGGATTGGATGCCTTCAACAGTACATTGTACATCACCATGTCTACTTGTACAGATATACAGTGTCACACTCACTCACAGATACAGTGTACTAGTACTTGAAATATTCACCTGCAATTTGCAGAAACTTAAAGACTACAGATGGAAGTATAACGAAGTCAACTAGTCTTACAATTTTGTAGGCCAAAGATATTGAGCCTGGGTATTGAAAATAACATAATTTTGTAGCAATATACTAGAGTCCAAACAGCTACATTTACTAGTTTGTGAATCTTTACAGTTCACAATTATTCTTGTAACAATATTCGTACAAATAAGATGAAAACTAGTAAGATGAGATGACAAACATGTCGACTTCAGGAGGCAGTCCGACCCTGGTGCTGTACAGTTGTGGAGGAGAGGGTGTGATCTACCAACACACTTTCAACAGGAATCAACAACCTGCCCTCAATGTCTGGGATATCATCAGGTCTACCAATCAAATCAAAGTCAGTATCTATATCAGCAACATAGTCAGCACATCTATTGCTAAGTATCGTTCCACCTGTAGCTTTCATGTTTACCTTGAAAGTTCACAGAAAAAATATTATTATGTTTACCGAAGGAAAACATATTGTTTTTGCTCAGTTTCTTCCTCTTCTTCTTCTCCAAACAGTGACCTATGACCTGACCAATGACATGATTTGTTGACGTCAGCTGCCATGGTGACTGGTGTTGGGTTACATAATGTTGCAATTTCATGGTCTGCTCTGCTCCTGTCACCATATAGTAGTATGTGAATGTGTTTGAGTAAGAATTAACAGAGCAGACCATTTCCAAAGGTAAACATTATGCATTTGCTTTGCAAATGTTACTTCTCTAGTTTTTGCTCTGTTTATTCTTCCTTCCAAACACTCAAGGTCAATGACCTGAACCAGATGGCTCTCACCGTGGTAACTGGTGCTTCAGCAGACGCCCTGTGGTGTTGGGTTACATTATCTAGCAAGAGGCAGAATCAAGTTGGACTGGTGTATATGAATCTGTTTGAGTAAGAATAAACAGAGCAGTAGTTTGTTAGGCTAGACCATGTGAAGGTTAACATTATACATTTCATTTGGAAATGTCATTCCAAGTTCATTGTGTTTCAACTTGCCTTTTTTATAATTATCATTTGATTCTAGCATGTCAATGATATGCCAGGGAAGTGAAATGTGGTAACTTAAGGTAAAAAAATTGTGCAGGTGAATTCAAACTCTCCTGGAAAAGTATTTTTCCTATAGCCAGCCTACGTGTACAATGTATCTCCCATTTAATATCTTACAAAATGTAAATCCCCACTTTGCCACAGCACAAACTACCTCCTGCAACAGAGATCAGCTGGAGAGAGGATGGACAGTATGTGGCCGTTGGTTATGAGGATGGGTATGTCAGCTGTTCCAATTCTCTTCAGAGACAGTTTAAATGTGAGAATAACTTCGAGTTGGGAGACTAACTTAAAGACATCCATTGCATGCCATTTCAAGGCGGCAAAACTAGATTTTCAAAGTCAATTTGCTGGTAATTCTTTTAAGTAAGTTGTACCAACCCTATTCCATAGATTACTGACATCTGTGGGCAGTGCCCCTTCCAAAATTTTTAAAGAGAGGGCTCACATAACTTGTTTCATATTTCATGACAAAGATGTGCAAATAAATGTAAATGTCAATATCAGACAGTTTTCCTCATCCAATTTTTTTTTGTTTTGAATTGGCTGCCCTGAAATTGCATTGGATGCCTTCGATTAAAAAGAATACTGTAATTCCTTATATTTTTGTGGTAACATGTTTGCATTTTTTGCAGTCACTTCTGTTGACAGATAACCCACTGACTTTCTTTTTTCTACACCTGCTGCCATTATGAATATAGTTCTGTGAACACCACCATTTTTCTCAACTGCAACTTACTACTGTAAAATTATAATTTAAGTGAATTGCAGTGAATCATGACATAAATGACATAAATGTAGGTACACAGCTGATACTGAGTGTCATGGAAGTCTTCAAAACACTTCTTTACAGGTCAGTTGAGATTATGACCAGTCCAAACCTTCGCCGCATCTGCATCCTTCGGACTCACCATCGGCCAATCAACAAGCTCTGCTGGCATCCCACGTCCAATGACATCCCAGCTCAATATGGCTACTGGCTGGCATCTGCTTCCAACCAATCAGATGTGCACATTCACAACCTCCAGGCTGTGATTGGTCAGTCACTTGTATTTACATGCAAGTCATGTACATGTATGTCCATCTGCATCCAACCAATCAGATGTGCACATTCACAACCTGCAGGCTGTGATTGGACAGTCACTTTTATTTACACACAAAGGCATGTACATGTATGTACATCTGCATCCAACCAATTAGATTAGTTATAATTTACACACATATGCATCTTTGTTCTTTTCAATATGATAAAAAATATAAAATATCCATGAAAATTGAGGTATTGCTTTTGTGGTGCGGTGTGGTATAGATGTACATGTACAGGGAGATTTTTGTTTAAGATATTTCAAAGAGTATCAGTGGAGAGGAACAGAAAAGAAAAAAGAGACAAAAGAAGAAAAAAGAGGAAAGAGAAAGGACAAACTCTTCCTTGTGTGTGTTATGTTACATGTATTTTGCCAGCAAGAAAAGGCTTGGATAAATGTTTATTGTCCCATATCAAAGGTGCAGTACCAAATTGCATCTGGAGCAAATGCTGAAAACTATTTGTTTCGTTACAACCCTAACCTGTTAACTACATGTACATGCATGTATAGAGAAAATTGTGTCGACTATGAATTTCATGTACATGTACAGTCAAACTTATCTAAATACTAGTAAACAGTACTTTCTATGTGATTGCAGGAGCTACTACTCCCCCAGATGTCCCAGTGGTGTTCTCTGAACCGTTCCGTCAGGCTGACGGCCACAAAGCCAAGGTGGTGGATCTGTGCTGGAGCCCTCATCACCCAGGCTGGCTGGTGTCTGCCTCGTATGATAACACTGCTCAGGTCAGGACACAAGACTTGTTTGTTTCTTTGTTTGTTACCTCCATAAAAAATGGGGGTATTGTTTTGGGCGTGTTTGTGTGTGTGTGTGTGTGTGTGTGTGAGTGTCTGTCTGTCTGAGTGTCTGTTTGTATTTCCGGACCTTAGCGGCCAACTTACCTTTTGAACCTTTGGATGGATTATATTGGGTATATTTGGTATGTGGATAGGTGTTGGGTAGGCAAAGATCAAGGTCAGGTATTTCTGATGTCTACCTGCACCTAACCTGCACTGGTCCATGTACTGGGTATATGCAGGTTAGTGCAGGTAAAGTTGGAGCTGTGCAGGTATTTCTGATGTCTACCTGCACCTAACCTGCACTGGTCCATGTACTGGGTATATGCAGGTTAGTGCAGGTAAAATTGGAGCTGTGCAGGTATTTCTGATGTCTACCTGCACCTAACCTGCACTGGTCCATGTACTGGGTATACTACATGTATATGCAGGTTAGTGCAGGTATTTCTGATGTCTACCAGAAGCAGCTGTCACCAAGCACTGCGATCAAGGCATAGATTGTGTTAATATGACCTTTCTTGATTTTGAAGGTTTGGGATATGACCAAAGGAAAGGCCATGTCCAACTTCCGTGGGCACCAGGGAAGGGTGTTGTCTGTGCAGTGGAGTCAGACTGATGCTGACATGGTGTACAGTGGAGGGGACGACTTCTCTCTTCAGTCATGGAAAATATCCCAGCAGGAACATAAAGAGCCACCCATTGGTCAGTAAACTAACTTCATTATGACACTATTCTAACAACCAATGGAATATCTTGAAAGTTCATCTGTGTTGGTAGAAATTATTATGAAGCAAGTTTAAACTGTAATTTCCAACACAAGTCTGGATATGGGTGAGGAAATTTGTCTGATATTGACATTTACTGCCATACGTACAAAATGTAGCACATTTCGCTCATCTCTAAGTTGAAGCAGTAGAAATGGCCCCAAAACAAGCTACGTAAGGCGTCTCTTTGGGGGACTACCCATAAAAATGTAGAACCAGCCCATGATACAAAACACCATGATACAAAACAACCAACTGTTTTTTTATCAGCAACATCACATTTTTGCCTCACAGATATCAGTATGCTATGGGATAGGACTGATTCAACTTACTAGACTACTTTAGAAGAATGACCAGAAAATTCTCGTTTTGCCACCCTGAAATTGCAAACTAACCTGCTAATGTTAAAGTATAGCATAATCCAATACTTGTCCCACGAAATTGATTGATCCAACAGATAGAGGTGTTTCATCAAATTATCCTTCATATTTAGATCACAAACCACCAGGAAGGAAGCCCAAGTCTAAGGGAAAGGCAAAGAACAGGGGAGCAGAGCCTCAGAAACAAGCCCCACGGGACCTGAAACAGCCAGGTCCTACCAGGGGACAGGAACAGCTGGGTACAGACATCAGTAATGAAACACCCAGGCATGAGGAGGGGACAGGAAGTACCAACAGTATCAACTCTGACGAACTGTTACAACTTCTAGAAGAGAAGAGAGCACAACTGATGAGACAGAAACACTCTACAGAAGGTGGGCATCAGTACTCCCACTGGGATGGATAGATGGTTAGATGGATGGGTGGATGGAAGACTAAGGGTATTGAGACTGCAGTACCACTTTCAAACACTAGGAGGCATTATGTGATGGCCAGCAGGAATCTTTGGTTGCTTTGTCCTTGGTGCTGAAAGCATGGACAATAACAGTAATTTTCCTTTCAAGTGTATAATGTGGCTGTTGAATGTCTAGGAATGTTTTCCACTTATATAGCTATGTCTTAGTAGCCTTTTGTCTACATTTTCTTCACATTAATGGTTGGATGTAAGGATGGGTATGGATGGATGGATGGACGGATGGAAGGATGGAACGTGGAAGGATGGATGGAAGACTAAGGGTACTGAGACTGCAGTACCACTTCCAAACACTAGGAGGCATTATGTGATGGCCAGCAGGAATCTTTGGTTGCTTTGTCCTTGGTGCTGAAAGCATTCTGAATAACAGCAATTTTCGTTTAAAGTGTATAATGTGGCTGTTGAATGTCGAGGAATGTTTTGCACTCATACCCATAGCTATGTCTTAGTAGCATTTTATCTACATTTTCTTCAACACAATATTAGATGGATGGAAGGATGGGTATGGATGGATGGATGGATGGATGGATGGATGGATGGATGCATGCATGGATGGATGGATGGATGGATGCATGCATGCATGGGTGGGTGGATGGATGGATGGATGGATGGATGGATGGGTGGGTAGATGGAAGGATGGATGGATGGATGGATGGATGGATGGATGGATGGATGGATGGATGGATGGATGGATGGATGGATGGATGGGTAGATGGACAGATGGATGGGTGGGTAAATGAATGGAAGGATGGATGGAAGACTAAGGGTATTGAGACTGCAGTACCACTTTCAAACACTAGGAGGCATTATGTGGTGGCCAGCAGGAATCTTTGGTTGCTTTGTCCTTGGTGCTGAAAGCATTCCCAATAACAGCAATTTTCGTTTAAAGTGTATAATGTGGCTGTTGAATGTCTAGGAATATTTTGCACTCATACTCATAGCTATGTCTTAGTAGCCTTTTATCTACATTTTCTTTAACACAATATTGGATGGATCTGGGCAAGAATTTGTAATAAACTTTAAAAAAACTTCAGTACTTTCATTGTTTGTTGGACACAGTCTCTGAGAGTCACCCGACCAGCACTGCTGAAGGGCAGGAGGGAGGTGGTCATCTGCAGGGTCAGACTACCCAGCGGTCACTCACTGTGGAGGACATACTGCCACCACAGAGAACTGCTGATAATGTGTTGCCTGTGGCAGAGTCAGCAGCAGCTGAAGGAAAAGGTGGGAATTTGATTATAATATAATATCAAAAAGTAATAGGTATTATGTTTATTATGATGATAACACCTTCCTTAGAGCTTCTGATTGGAGTACTTCTTCTCAACACTATATCTAGCCAATGTCACTGTAGGTGGTCCGTTAATGGTGAGAACACAATCCTAAAGCTCTCTGCAGTGGATAAGAAAGACAACCCCAGTCATGAACTGGGATGAGGGAATCTTAGCCTAGCAAAAACGTCACTGATATTGGCTACATACAGTTTAGGTGTAGAAATGGGTACTCTGTACCTGACTTCACTTCATTTTGGGAGGTTAAAGGCAGTGAAAGGAGAGGGATGGGCTCTGCCTTCCAATACCGTGCCCTGGACACAGTGGAAAACAAGTCCCTGCCCCTATGGCCTCAAAAAAGGCTTCCTTGCCTTTACTTATCTTTAACCAACCATATTTTGAATCATAAGGAAAAATGTTCTTAGGTCAGTACTGATTGATGTCATTGTTATCTCTGCCATTGGATATCTCCCATGTAGATGTGAGAGTTCACCGTAAGAAGAAGAAGGGGCGCTCACTGTTTCCTCTGTCAGCTAACATGGACAACCGTGCCAAGTGTCACCTGCAGCAGGACTGCCTCACACTGGCACAGCTCATGTATGGTGAGTCTCTTTGTTTGTTTGTTTGTTTTATTATGACTTCATTTTGTGGTGAAGTCATATTGATTTGCTCATGTTTCTTCTTCTCCTTCTCCTCCTCCTGCCATTTCTTTAAATTGATTCAACTCAAAAATTTTTTGGATCCCTGGATAAGGAAGTCACAACCAGGATCCAAAAAGCCAGCCAGGCACTGGGGAGACTCAGGGTAAAGGTCCTGCAACAAAGAGGCATCAAATTGACCACTAAAATCAAGATCTACAAAGCAGTAGTACTGTCCTCACTTCTGTACGGATGGGAAAGCTGGACTTTGTACCGAAGACACATCAAACAGCTCGAACAGTTTCACATGAGGGCTCTACGCATGCAGAATCATGAACATTTCCTGGCAAGACAAAGTCACCAACCAGCAGGTCTTAGATATGGCCCAATGTACAAGTGTTGAAGTGATGCTGCTGAAGTCCCAACTCCGGTGGACTGGCCATGTTATCAGAATGACTGATAACCGTATCCCCAGACAACTTTTGTATGGGGAGCTGAAGCTGGGCTTGAGAAAAAGAGGAAGGCCCAGGCTGAGATATAAGGACACACTAAAAAAACAACCTCAAGTGGTGCGGCATCAAGCCGCCCCAACTGGAGTCGGCAGCTTCTGACAGAACAGCCTGGAGGGCGCTCATCTCTCGAGCTACTGTAGCCTTTGAGGAGGATAGGAGGCAGCGTCTTAATGCTGCAAGAGTCAGACGGCACAACGCAGCGACATCAGCAGTTCTGACTCAAGATCACAAATGCCTGAAGTGTGGACGGCTTTGTGCCTCGAGATTGGGACTGTGAAGTCATATGAGGTCACATCCCCCGTGAATGAGCACACTGACAGTCCTCTTCGACAACGAAGGACTACCAAGACCTTTTAATTATGCATGTATCTCGTCAATGTGTTTTATACTCGTTGTATGTTTTTGAGTAGAAGGTGTTATATAAGCAACCTTTGCTTCCTGCTCAATACTCAATAGATATATGTGAATAGATTTAAAAAAAACATCTCCCCAGAAGAAGAATGTTCAGCCATGTTGTTGTTCTGTTCAGAAAGAGCTGGTGGAGACATGTCTGCTGGAAGTGCAGGTTGTGACGGCCTCGGTCTGTTCTTTGACAGAAGAAGTTTGTACAAAACCTTCAGAGAGGAAAGTAAGTTAAGCTCTCTCTCTAATAATATGGTACGTACATGTATGTTAAGATATCACTAGAAATATACTAGATATAGATTCTTTAGATAAGAAACACTTGTCAGAGAGGGAATTCCAAAGCTTGGCCTTACGGGGAAAGAAACTGTCACTGTAAAAAGATTTCGAACAAGGAAATTGGATGGTAGATACATTTAGATTGATTTTTTTTAAACTTTATTTTATTGAAATTGCAACAATGCAATACACGCGGAACAGAGGCAGCTGTTGCTGGTGTTGTGTCCCGCACATAGAAATGAAAAGTGGACAGACAATACTCATTTTCACTTCAGTCTAGTGGGGAAAGTCGCGTTAAGTGCCTTTCCCAAGGGCACAAGGTCGGTGGCATGTCAGGACCCGGGACCTCTTGATTCGAGTCGCGCACGCTGCCGTTGCGCCACATGACCCCGTAGATGTAGATTGATACCCTGTCAGATGCCTGTAACGTTAGATATCAGGCTCATACATGTACTAGATAGAACTGTTACTGTAACAGTAAATTGTAAAATACTGTATGGTTTTACAGAAGGAAAGATATGGACAGTACAAATGAATGACAGTGTCATACATGTACAGGATTGTATGACTTTTGAGCATATCTCACAATTAGAGACCATTACATCGGCAGAATGCACCGCGCCTGTGCAAAAACCATATTTTCCCACTGTTTAGGGTGGATATTTTGTAAATTTAGAACTTTGCTGGTTGCAGACAATACGTAATTTTGTATCTTTCCAATACGACATTTGAAAACTATAGAGGAAATGGCAACCTTAAATACACTAAGACGACCTTAGACAAGCCTCCCTTCCCAAGCCCTACGCACAATACACCACGGTTTTTGCACAGGCACAGTATGTTCCATTAAGACACTGTGGCAAGGGGAAGCAGGATGCTAACTCTGTGTTGATTTTTCCTCAGGTTTGAACCATGTAGAGAACGGTCATCTGGACCACAGCCTGCAGCTGGCCGTCTGGAGAGGTGACATCCTGGGAGCCCTGAAGCTGGCTCGCCAACATGGCCAGCTGTCAGACTGGTTAGTAGCAATGGCACCTCTAGGTGAGTTATCATTCTGCAGTATTAGTACATTTATGTCATACCTGGGCTGCGATTACGTTCGATACGGGTGTTCCGGACTGGGCCGTACTTTACCGTGCATTTTGCCCTAACTGCGTGCACCGCTTTGGAAAATTTGCATACAAATTCTGACATTGGAATTGATGTTGTTGCATTTTTTTAGTTTAGGGACACCAAATTTTCACTCATTTTGCATTGAAAGGCATAAAATACAACACGGTGCATTCCGTATCATACTCAGTCCCAGCCCTCCAGCGGATCGGATCTCCCTTTAGGCCTTAGGCCGTCGGGCGATTCAATGCGCAGTCGGGCTGTTGGTAACTTGGGCGATAAGGTATACACTGTGTTGTATTCTATATGTACAGGCAAACTTGCTCAAGCGACCACCCTCTATAAGCTGGTATTTATTCCATAACGACCACTTTCTCTTGGTCCTGATTTTTCCCCCATAGACTTGCATTAAGGGACTTGCCTAATCCACTTGTCCATTGCAACTGGCAATATTTAGAACTGCACATGGCCCAATCTCTGCCTATGACAACCACGTCATTTTCAAGCCTGTGTCTGAAAAGTTAACATATTTTCATAGGAAATCTTGATGGAATCAGTTACCCAAATTTTCAGCGACCACTGTCGCCTTCATCAGGATAATTAATGACCAATCACTTCTCAACGTGATCTCGCGAAAGTTACGGTTTACAAACACATGACCTTATTCACACAAGACTAGTACTTAACTGATACAAGACGTAAGCATTACATTCTACTAATGTGCTGTAGACATGTTACACTTGACCTATACTTGTAGAACCCAGTGAATACTTGTGTTCCAGCTGGTCATGATGTGTGGGTACAGACTGTCCAGGACTATGCACAGCAACTATGTGGACAAGACCAGCACTACAAGGCTGTCACGTTCCTGCTGGCCTGTCACAAAGTCCACCAGGCTATCGCCTTGCTGAAAAACAACAAAATGTTCAGGTAAGTACTACGACACTTTGTACAAGACAACACAAGTCAGCATGAAAGTTCATCTGTGTTGGTACAAGTCATTATGAAATAAAGACTGAGCTTTAACTTCCAACACTTAGATTTCAGAATTGGGACTTACCCCAAATTTTCGGTTGACTCCATCAACCTTGTTCATGGAATGGACCCGTCTACTCTTGGAACGTGACATCAGAGACTGAATTGGACTTCTTTGCAAGAGGAGTAAAGGAGGCGGTCTACATAAGAGCTCACATGCAGACCTACCCTGAACAGAGACGGGGGGCGACACAAGTTATCTGGCACGTATGACCCGCTACTACGGTCACGTGTCTCTGACATCACGTTCCAAGAGTAGACGGGTCCATTCCGTGAACAAGATTGATGGAGTCAACCGAAAATTTGGGGTAAGTCCCAATTCTGTAATCTAAGTGTTAGAAGTTAAAGCTTAGTCTTTATTTCATAAAGACAAATCAGGTGCAGGAACTTATACATAAATGTAGACTCTGAGTCTGTCTTCACTGACTATTCAGTTTATTGACAGTTGCTCTCCATTCTTGTGGTTGCACTTCAGATGTGATTTCAGAAAATATAACAAAATTAAAGAAAAACAACTTGACTTTTTTTGTATACTATACAATTTGTAATATATGTATAACTATTTTGTAATTTGAATTGAAGATTCAATAATGTGCAATACATGCTTTTACTCATTTGAGAACACATTATTTTTTGTCCTTTTAGTACTATATTCGTTGTAAAGAAGATTACAGATTTTATTTTACATTCATCCAACATTTCCAGACGAAATATTTCATTACCGGGTACATTGCAATCTTGGCATGTCGAATCTTTCCGAAACCTACTCTAGTCTATTTATTCTCTGTTTAAAGTTAAACTTTTGTTCCAAAATTCTCTCACCTAGAGCTTTTGACCAGTCACTCTGGTCTTCCTCAGTAGACTGACCCAGTGAAGCTTGTCACGTGGCTTCTTTGAAGTGTGACGTCAACACTGGGTCAAAGGTATCTGGTAGACGATGTTGGCCCCCGTCGCGGTTCAATGTAGGGTGATGGGCCCTGATGTATATGGCTTCCTTCACCCCTCTCAAGAAATATTGAGAGAATTTTTTTTTTGTGTTGGAACGAAAGTTTTAACTTTAAACAATCATGTAACTACCAACACATTCAGATGAACTTTCATGATACTATTTATTCTCTGTTGTGTAGTATTATTTCCTCCTGATTGGTCAATATCAAATTTTCGGATGTTTTCTTGATCTCCCCAGAGAGGCTGTTGCCCTGGCCAAAGCCCGTCTCCCTCCCCATGACCCTGTAATACTGGACCTGTATGATGCCTGGGCAACAGAGCTGCAGAAAGATCATTATGAGCAGGCAGCCAAGTGGTGAGAACTTTTGTATCCATGCATCCAGAAAGGGTACAGATAGACTGTGAAATACTAGAATGATTCATGCTGTACATGTAGGTTAAGTGTAAATATGTAGAATTGTGTCTGTAATTGTGATGTTACATGTATTTGTATTGGAACCCTGGAAGAATAGCCCATAATGGGCTAAAGGGTATCTCAATAAACTGAAACTGAAACTGTTGGCAGAACTTACTGCACTTCTTGGCAGAACTTACTGCACTTCTTGGCAGAACTTACTGCACTTCTTGGCAGAACTTACTGCACTTCTTGGCAGAACTTACTGCACTTCTTGGCAGAACTTATTACACTAATCTTCTTGGCAGAACTTACTGCACTTCTTGGCAGACAGTAGTGATCTTACTCGTGAGAAATTATTATTGTTTTACTTATATTGCTATAATAATAAGACGATGACGGTTTTTATAAATTTAGTATATTACAAGTGTAAGTTGCCCTCTTATATCTACTAGTATTAACAGGCGACACTTTAATTCCGGACAGACACTCTAATTCCGGACTACCTCTCACTTTTCAAGTATAGTTTGTCCTGGACAATTGACATTCCACATGGTGATGTAGAAGATGACAACAACTATGTAGATAACAGTGATAGTTCCCTAGGGATCCAGTTATTTCTTGCAGAAATCTGCAGAATTCTGCGCAGAATTCTGCACCCCGCGCAGATTTCTGCACAGAAATCTGCGCTGGGTGCAGAAATCTGCGCAGATTTCTGCGCAGAAATCTGCTTTTTAAAAGATTTCGTACCGTACTGTCCTACAAAATGTATCATTATGGTGATAAGCGGTAGATTTACTGTCCTAAAAATGCTACTATCAGGTTACATGTATTTTGGGCATAACTTGTCGGAAATGCATTCAATTTGGCTTGTGCCTAGTGCGCTGCTATTTGGCATGGGGATAGCTTCGCACTGTATGCTGTTCTTTTCGTTTCTTGACAAAAATTGTGATCTTTAAAGTAATTTATGAAGTAAAACAATTCTCCACAAAGTGATGACGAGCTATACACATTACAGACGAGGACATACAACGTAACAGACGTTTCGTTTGAGCTATACAGGCAAGCATAAGACCAGATCCTGTAACCAGGTAGCCTGAGTGTTAGCCTTTTTATCTTTCATCTACTTCCCACTATGCTACCCGTATAAAGAGTGTGGGGAGCGGATGAAAGCTACAAAGGCTGACACTCTGGCTAGTAACCAGCAGTATCAGTTGAATGAACCATAAGGGAAATTCCATTGACACACAGGGTGAAGATTTCTGCAGAAATCTGCAGAATTCTGCAGAAATCTGCAGAATTCTGCACAGATTTCTGCGCAGAAATCTAAATTTTTAAAAAGATTTCATAAAATACCCACAAAATGTATCATTTGTCCATACAGATGTTACTACAATGTACTAGCTTGATTTGGGTAAAAATTGTCAGAAATGCATATTATTGGCTTTGTTCCGCTGCATGACAACCCAATGCCCTGCGATTTGGCATTGAGATTACTGATAGCTTTGCACTTTTTGCTTTTAATTTTGATTTAGGCTAGCAACTTCTATTATTTACCTTATTGCGGGTATAATATAGTACAAAACATATCTTATTCCACATGTACATAGCTTCTGTGCCACTATATCATGGCTCGATCACACCCTGAAATCAAGTTTCAGCCCTTGGTTACAAATGTCTCTCCTATCCCACTTTGAAGTTCTGCAAGACTCCCAGACTGGATGTCCTCGGGATTTTGGGGCCGTGTAACGGTTGGAGCAGCTGCTGCACCATCCACTTCCCCAACCAACTTTCTTGCTTTTTCTTGTCCGACCATCTCAGCTGATGGCTGTAGGCCAGAGCTTTTTGTGGGTCAATACAAGAGGATACCTGCTCTGGTTATCTACAATTGATTTGTCACTATTTAGTCAATAAGAGGAAAGAAAGAAGAATAAAGCCTTGTTAGAACTTGGGACATAATGGGACATGGTTTTAGTAGTTGAACTGTACTGTGAGACTGTGTTCAAACGCTAGACAACTACCCTTGGAAGAACTTATCACCAAGGTAGCTCTGGGTGCTACTGGGTTTGTGTAACAATTTTCCATGCCCCGCCTCCACTCTTATCCAAACAAATTCAGGGCTTTTAATGTAAGTCTTCACAGTAAGGGCCCAGAGAGCCCCTCCTGACCACCAAACTGTAATCACTACCACATGTTTTCATAGCTTATCTATCTAGCCACAGAGCACAGAGGAGACCTCTAGACAATAGTCTCAGGAGAACAACCTTAAGCCTGCATGGCCTGATGTATTTCCATTTGTGCTGCTTTAAGTAAATGGTAAGAGATTGATAATTTTCTTGAAAAAAATTGAGATCTCTTAAGGTAATTTTTGGTAATTTAAGGTAAAAAAATTCTCCACTAAGTGATGATGACATATGCACATTACAGATTTGAAGATACCAGGCTAGAACATACATGTACATGTACATGTACATGTACATGTCACTGATCTTTTGTTTGAGCTATGCAGGAAAGCGTCCTGTTAAACCAGCTAGGCTCTCTCAGGCCAGACTAACCAGCATCAGTAAACCACAAGGGAAATTTGACATTCCATTGACTGGTCATGCAAGGGTCAGGAATATCTTCTTTCCTGTCTTGTACCCTCCTAGTGCCTTTCATAATACACGTAGTATCTTGCTGCAGGGGAATTGTTTGCAGTTTATGAGTGTGTCTGTAGTGTACATACCGGTACATGTAAAGTACTCTCAAGAAAGCTAAATACTCCAGATGCATGACAACAGTCATTGCAACCTTACTTGACATCGCCATACTTCTGGCATGTTTAGGCTAACATGTGATACTGCAATGAAGAGTTAAGAATTGAATCAAATCCCCACATGGTCCTATACATGGTCCCTCTGATTTTCAGTTACCTAAAGAGAGCCCTTGGAAGCACATACAAGAGAGTGCTAGTGGTTGCAGTCAGATTATGCTGAGTAGTGAGCAGCTTTGCACAGGATCCACATATGTATATGGGCATGTACAAGGCCCTTATGTTTCCTTGACTAGCCAGGCCAAGTAGATTAGCCAAGTAGATCTATTTTTCTGTATTTCTTCGGGAGGGGGTGATGACCTGAAGGTAAATTTTGTGGATAATTCTTTTTCTCACAACTAGTAGTATCTACTAGAGTCTTTGTAAGTTTCTTCACTTGAGACACAAAAGCTACATTGTAATAAGGGTTAGCCAGACATTTCCCCACCAGATCATACGAAATACCAAAAGAATAAAGTAGCACTTGAAGACAAGAAAATGAACTTTTCCTCTGGAAATTATGAAAAAAAAATTGTAAAAAAACAAGGGAGAGGAGTGAATAATTGTCTTGTCAGGTGACGTTCACAGACATGCAAGTTAAAACTGACAGTGTGTACA
>NW_017804198.1:2176142-2191716 GCF_001625305.1 Branchiostoma belcheri
ACTGTTTACCCACCAGGTCGATGATGGACATGGTAAACACGGAGGTGGAGCAGGAACAGATGGACATGCTGGTGGACTCCATGATGGAGCAGGGCGGCGTCCGCGACCGAGAACAGATGACTCAGCAGGACTTCATCAACATCCTGGGAGAACACAAGCAGGCCCTCAGCAATGCAGCACTCAACCTGGGAGGTAGGGGGCGCTGTTGTACAGTGTTTTGTTTTGTGTTGTGTTGAACCATCAAGCACTGCATGATGTTGTGTGGAAAGAGAATGAGGAGGAAATTAACAGGAATTGTCATAAGGCTTTAAAGAGGTAAATCTTTGAATAATTCTTGCAGAGACTCAATGACAGTTCTTTTTCATCAAAAAGCTAATTTGATATTTGGACTTTTGGACACACTTTCCAAATTTAATATGAAACAAGTAAAATCTGAGATTTTATACCTCCGGGCTTTTTATTGTATATTTTTCCATGTTGTTTGTTCTGTATAGTTGATGGTGTTGAATTTTATGTGTTAGATTTAGCGTTCCTGGTTGTGTTAATACAGGACTGGTCAACATTTTCATCTGCAGCCCATACCATGTACCCACGGTAAAAATGCATGTCAAGAACGTCTGAGACAGTATACCACGGTATTTGTAAGTTAAGAAGTCGTAATATACGCCGAAAACATCCAAGATTGCGCAAGGCGGCGTTGACCCCTGACCCATGGCCCACCCGGAAGTTGCGCTGGCAGCCAGCCCAGCGCCGCGCGCGACCATTTTCAGATTTTTACGCCCCAAAACACATATACAATAAAAACAAAAAAAACCTGCACCATCTACAGCCCATTAGCAGAACATACACCGAGTCCAGTCTACCCCAACGCGAGATACAACTGCGATAATATTTCAAAATACATATCGGAAGCAGACACCCCTCTGTTTGACCCCTTTTAAATGGTAAGACCCAAAACTGAAACCTCCCCATTCCTTAACAACATGGTAAATTCCATTTTCAGCATGGCGGGGGTGTCCGGAGCACTTAAAAACCTTTTATTTCCACGCCCATAAACACATATACAATTAAACAAAAACGTTCTGCATCATCTGCAGCCCAACAGCAATACATATACCGAACCACAGACAAATCCGTCCAGCCGATCGCGAGAAACAGCTGCTGACAGAAATGTTTCGAACCATAGTAAAACCTCCTCGCGGAAGGATATCTCCTTCCCCGGAGGTAATGATGATTGAATTATTTAATATGCTGTCACTACTATATGTATGTGCCTGAGAAAATATTTTAGTGCAAATAATACCTGAGTGCACCCACACAAAAAATTGGGTGCACAGCTCCAAGGTGCATTGCACCCAGCATTTTGAGCCCTGTACATGTACATTGAATAGGCAAGACACTGAAGCAAGACCTACAGTGTTGCAGTGATCCATTCTGGCAGACCAGATGACCCAGCCAGGCCTGGTTTTTTTCTCTCCCTGGGACCCACACTGATTGAAAGAAAACATTCACATTGCTCTGCAGACCAGGGTTTGAAATACAACACTGAAATCCTTTCCCCTATATTTTGCTCTCCTTGTTCAAAGTTGTTAATGGGAGTCCTGGAGGTAGCCTGGGTTCCAAACCCATAGCACACTGGACACAAAGGTGGACTCTGCTGGGGTTAGCTCATCTTATGCACAAAGTCATGTATAGGTGGTCAGACAAAAACCTGTTGTAATGAGAGCATGATGGAAAGTACATCTACATGTACATGTACATGTACATGTACATCTTATAACATCTCTGGTAACCAGTCTATGGTGGTTTATATATATATAATAGGGCCCCATTCCAGCTCAACAGCCCTGGTAGAAGTGCTGTAGGAGTTTTGTAGGGAACCGCTGAATCGGGCAGAAAGAGCTCCTGCAGCCCCCAAGAGTCAAGAGACTAGGATGATTTGAACTGGATTTTCAGAGACCCCAAATATGGGATCAAACAAGATGTAACTTCATCCCTGAAAAAACATGTGCCTTGCCTCCTCAGTCTGACCTCGAGGTTACCCCTCCTCACTGGGACAGGGGGAGCTAGAGGTCAGACCTTCAGGTCACAATTGTGTACATCACAGTTTGGATGTTACAGAAGCTTAGCTAGCAGTATTATTAATAAGCTAGCCAGCCACCTTGTGCAAATAAGTTTTCACTCTTCACATACATGTATTTTTGTTTTGTTCAGTTCCAGTATTCAATGTTATGAACAGGATCAGAGGAAGGTGTGATACTAGTACTGGCAGAACTAATCGTTTTCCTCAGTTGGACGGTCCAAGAGATGACCTACATTTGTATACATGAGGGCCTGCATGCCCTTTATTGAAAGGCGTAATCTGGCCTTTTTAGTCTCCCTAATCCGTAGGCACTGCCTCCCCAAAAGAGGAATCCCAGCGTCCATGTTGAGCAAAGCATAAAGTCATAATCAGCTCTGAAATTTTGACGTAATTTGTAGTCTGGTGGCGAAAATTTGCGTAATTCGTAATCACTACACCCCCATGCAGGCCCTCCTGGCCTCTCTTGCCCCTACTGGCTTTGGCACGATCTCCTGTGAAAATGTGTCTTTTCCTTTGGAGTATACATGTAACTGATGTCAGAGAAATTTGCACAATTTGAGGGTAGGGGACTTGTGGGTGTGCATGTCATGGTCATGGGCACAACATAAAGTGAACATGTCTGATCATGGAGACTACATGTTCATTTAATTGGCATGCCAGTCTGATCATCTCTCCACTTCAAAAAAAGTTTGTATGAACTTGTCAGGGTCCACAAATTTTGCCTCCTAAAATTTTTACTGACTTGCAAGCAAAATAGCACATTTAGAAGAATTGCACAGTTGTTACAGAATATGTAACTATCTAGAAATGAGGTAGATTAACATGTCAGTAATTGAAAGCAAGATTGCTTTTTCTACAATTTAATGTAAAGACACAAACATTCAACATCTGTCTACGTGTGAGTAGTTAGGATTCTGGCTGTCTGAGGCTGAAACTTCAGACTAGCTAGTAGTCCAAAGTGTGAGTTATTTAAACCCAAGAGGAATGATGGAAAATTGCAGTTTACACGCTATCCCCTAGAATCAGCCTGGTAATTGTCTGTGTTGTTTTAGTCCAGCATGGCTGTCTGCTAATGAGGTCAGACTAGCTGTCCAGGGATTCAGCCTGGCCTACTCTGGGTACTCAACATGTGGTCTGTCTGCCTGGTTGACACTTTTTGCCAAATCCAAAATCATTGGACAGGGGTGGGTGTATCAAGTTCCTGTTAAACTGACCATAGATATGTAAATCAGAAGTATACTAAAAGGCCAACAATTGCAAGCAAAAGTAGTATTTCCCAAGCTTCATCAGTCCATGTATTCCCAGGCCAAACAATTCATAGAGGCACAATACACGTATTTAGATTTTTGGCTATTTGTAGCAAAAACAAGCAAAATGATAGCCTTTGAGAACCTGCACCTGAGGGGAAAAATTGCAAATGAACAAGCACATTGGTACCAACTTGAAAGTACATTGAATCTCCAATTTGCAGGTCATTGGGCCATAATATTGTGGCACATAGGTCTCTGAGTTACATACATTTTTGGCTATTTTTACCCCAAATAACCTAAATAAGGCTGGCATCTAAAAACCCAACCCTGAACATCTGAAAACCCAATTCTTCGACCTTTCACCAAGGTCACTATCCTCTTTCCAAATTTCAGGTCATTCGACTGTACATTGTAATATAGAGGCACAGAAGCCAATAATATAGATTTTTTACTATTTTAACCCAAAATAAGCTTTATTTTGCAAGACTTGGAAGCAAAATCTTAGCATAATATTTATGCAAAGCTATATGTATCCCCATGCTACGTTGCAGGGTATTGGGCTGTCATAAAGTGGAACAAAAGCAAAAATATATGCATTTCCGACATTTTTACCCAAAATAAGCTGAAAGTAGCATTTAGGGGAGTGAATCTACCACTTATCACCATAATGATACATTTTGTGGGACAATTTCGAGTTATTGTTGAAATCTTTTTAAAAATTTAGAATTTCTGCGCAGAAATCTGTGCAGAATTCTGCAGATTTCTGCAGAATTCTGCAGATTTCTGTGCAGAAATCTGCGCGGGGTGCAGAATTCTGCGCAGAATTCTGCAGATTTCTGCAGAAATCTGCAGAAATAACTGGATCCCTAGGGAACTATCACTGTTATCTACATAGTTGTTGTCATCTTCTACATCACCATGTGGAATGTCAATTGTCCAGGACAAACTATACTTGAAAAGTGAGAGGTAGTCCGGAATTAGAGTGTCTGTCCGGAATTAAAGTGTCGCCTGTTTATTGTATAATCCCAAAAGTTGTAAATATCAGCACAATTCAGTTTTTACTGCAAGTCTGATATGTTCTTTGTTCTTTTCAATAAACCAATCACTACTACCACTACAACATCCCACTGACCAAATCTTGTCCTGTATCCTGTTGTCCAGCTACCTTGCCATGCAGCAGCCGTGTGATGCTGTAGCCGTCCTGGCCAGGAGAGGGGACCTGGACTCCCTCAGGGTGGCTGCCAGCGTCGCTGCAGCAGCCGGAAGTGAAGACCAGCTGTCCTCCGTGGCATGTAGATATGCACATGAGTGTCAGCTGCAGTGTAAATGGCTGGAGGGGCAAGAACTTCTCAAGAATCACAAACAACTACAGGTTAGAAACTCAGGCCTGCTTTAAATCCAATTTAAGGCCACACCAATTTAATTTCTTGGTTAACGGATTTTTCTAGAAAAATAATGGAGCGGGCGGCAAAAAAAATAAAAATAAAAACAGGCCTAGGCATCCTATAATGGCCCAAAATGGTACAATAGGAGCCATGAAGTCAAGACACCAAATTTGAACTTTTAATGATACCAATTTTGCATTGAAAGATGGAATAACTCTAACAACTAGGAAGAAAAGGACTGTTTTCAACAGTTCAGGGCAAAATATGAGCATTTTGCAGTTGATTCTGAATTTTTATTTTTATTTGCAAATCAGAAAAAAATGGAGCGGGCGAATCTGTTAACCAAGAAATTAAATTGGTGTGGCCTAAACATCATTTTTCCCCCAAACCGGGGGTTAGACGTGCTTGCATCAAGTGCCAATCTTTTTTTAAGCAACATTTTTACGAAGACTTGAAGTTTGCACAGATGACTTCTTGAAGACTCTAAGTTGCTTTACATGAGTTTAAACTTGAGTTACATGGAAACACAGCTTTCAAATTCTACCTGACAATGTGCATAACTCATTTATTACCCCAGCCTGTATTATTCAATGAAAGACTTTATTGTACGTTTATGCTCTTACAAGCTACATGTTTGTAAGTACATAGGTTAGGTCATGTACAAAAAATTACAGATGTCTTACTACAAAATAATTACTATACATTTACAATGTACTGTGAACTACTATGTAAAGGTTCAACTTCTTCTTGCCACTAAAGGCAGTTATATAAACATATAATGGAGCTGATAATACATCGGTTTGTCTAATTTCATAAGGAATACAAATTTTTTATTGATGTACCTTGCTTGACATTATACATATGAGTGATTTATTAAGACTTTTCTGTAAGCAAAAGAAAGCACTCACCAATAACTTGAGAAGGGTTAGTTAGACTAACTAGAACCGATAAAAAACCTTTTGGTAAGTGCTTTACTTTGCATACAGAAATAGTGAATAAAAAGTTCATAACTTCATTGTTGTGGTTGCAAGTTTCCTATCCTGTGATAAGATAGTAATGTCATCAATACAACTTAAGTCACGGAAATGAAAAGTAACCTACAATGGGTGTCACTGGAAGACAGAAGAAAAATGTCCAGACTTATGCATCGATGTACAAAAGGACTAATAAACTGGTGGACGTCCCAATTACTAAGTACCTATACCTGCCCAGAAGAGAACAAGAAATAGCCATGCCTTTAAGTACCGGAGTTGTCAACCAAGGATTGAGGTGTTCAAGAATTCATTCTTTCCTAGAACTATCGCAGAGTGAAACTCACTGTCACCAAGTACAGTAGGGGCGTTATCATAGATAGCTTTAAACAATGTCTAGAGTTAGAAGTTCAAGGGTTAGGTGTAGCAAGTCGATTGGTGTAATATAGCCAGCTGCTGCCGCGATACAGATACAGATAATGATTAGATAACTGTATTTCCTTATGTTGTCCAGGTGCACAGGTTAACCCTGTGCCTACATGAAGTCCTTGTTGGATGTCTGTCTGACCTTGGCTGTCTGTCAGCAGACTGGACACAGATGACAGGTCCCTACAGCTGGGGACAACTGGGCAGGGCCATTTCTCTACCAGGTGAGGTAGTCATGACTGGTGAGCAGTGATCTAGCCAACATCCATCTTTCCATAATGACAGAATTTTGCCGCTCGTGATCAGGGCTCGAAATACTGGGTGCATGTGCACCCAAATTTGGAGCTGTGTACCCATTTTCTTTCTGTGGGTGCACCAGTACACACAAATATTTTTGTAGGTTTACATATGTCAACTGAAGATGTTAAATGTACAGTAGTACTAGTATTCAGCATATTCTTAACATCTGTAAGTGTCAGAAAAATAGTAAAATCATTGTAGTATTTTCTTTAGAAACGAAAAATAATTAGTTTTTGCTGACATTCTACTTAATTTTTTATCTTATATGGTGCACCCACAGAGAGAGAATGATTTATTAAAAATAAAAACCTTCGCAGGTCCAGTGCTGAAGTGCATTATTTGAAGGACGTGCATTGCAAAGTCACAAACACGTCCTTCAAATAATGTCAGAACTTTCACATTATACATTACACATAATACATTTCTAGTGTGTATTTTACATGCAGTGCAGGCATACACTCACTGACAGGTCTTTTGCCTCATCATCTATACATCTATGTGAATCTATACATTATGATATTTTCCTCTACTGCCAGTAACTTATTAGACATACAGTCCTTTGTTTAGAACATTGTTCTCTAACAATCATGATTATCCATCTCAAGGTTAAGGCCATTTTTTGTTTATAATCTGTTGTTCCCCTTCCTTGTGTTTCTAAATGCTATTTTATGCAAATATAGCAACGTGACTGAAATAGAATGATGGAATTTTTATCTAACATATTAGGAAGTTTCTCATCAGTTACCCATAGATGCCTTACGCAGATTTTCTGCCAGGTTCCTTTCAATTTTTTTTATTAATGGATGGTCTTGGTCCTGAGGAAAGATTTGCTTTGCCATAGCCAAAGCTTCTAGGAACGTTCTGTTAGCTGCTCTGAAATCACAGAGTTTGTACAAAGTTGTCCCCAGGTTGTTGAGTGCTGTAGCAATTTCAGGGTGTGCTGCACCATAACCATGGATTTGCCTTCTCATCTGTAGTGCCTGTTCATAGTAGCTGACTGCTCTCCTGTATTCACCCAGATCACCCCATGATACACCTAGGTTGTTAAGTGATGTGGCAATGTAAGGATGTGCTTTAGTCTCACCATAGATACCCCTGTACATTTTAAGTGCCTGTTCATGGTAGCTGATTGCTTTCCTGTAGTCACCCAGATATTGCCAGGCTGACCCAATGTTGGTGAGGCTGTTGGCTATGTTAGGATGCGGTGTACTCTGACCATAGATGTCCCTTTTCATCTGTAGTGCCTGCTCATAGTAGCTGACTGCCCTCCTGTATTCACGCAGACCACACCAGGCTTGGCCCAGGTTGCTAAGTGTTGTGGCAATCTGAGGATGTGCTTTGGTCTCACCATAGATACTTTTGGACATCATAATTGCCTGTTCATTGTACCAAATTGCTTTCCTGTACTCACCCTGATCACAACAAGCTTTACCCAGGTTGCCAAGTTCTGTGACAATGTAAGGATGTGCTTTATCCTCGCCATAGATACTCCTGTACATTTTAAGTGCCTGTTCATGGAAGTTGATTGCTTTCCTGTAATCGCCCATATTTCCCCAAGCTCTACCCAGGGTGCCAAGTGATGTGGCAATTTCAGGGTGTGGTGTACTCTGACCATAGATGTCCCTTTCCATCTGTAATGCCTGTTCATAATAGCTGATTTCTCTACTGTATTCACCCAGAGCACCACAGGATACACCCAGGTTGCTCAGTAATGTGGCAATGTGAGGATGTGCTTTAGTCTCACCATAGATACTTTTGGACATCATAAGTGCCTGTTCATGGTATATAATTGCTTTCTTGTAATCACCCAGACTGTGCCAGGCTGTTCCCAGGGCGGCAAGTGATATGGCTATGTCAGGATGTGCTGTACTCTGACCATAGATGTCCCTTCTCATTCGTAATGCCTCTTCATAGCAGCTAACTGCTCTTCTGTACTCACCCAGAGAACCCCAGGCTTGACCCATGTCGTTCAGATATATGGCAATCCTAGCATGTGCTTTATTCTGACCATAGATATTTCTGTACATCTGCAGTGCCTGTTCATGGAAGCTAATTGCTTTCCTGTAATTACCCAGACAGTGCCAGGCTGACCCAATGTTGCCAAGTGACATGGCAATATCAGGATGTTCTGTACTCTGCCCATGGATACTTCTGTACATCTGCAGTGCCTGTTCATAGTAGCTGATTGGTTTCCTCTGATCTCCCAGGCTGGACCAGGCTGTCCCCAGGTTGTTCAGTATGGATGCATTGTCATTGAGTAGATGTGCTGTACTCTGCCCATTGGTTTTTCCATGCATTGTTAGTGCCTGTTCATAGTAGCTGATAGCTTTGTGATGATCACCCACCTCAAAACTAGCACGTCCAATATCACAAAGCAGCAGAATAATCTCCTCAGTGTTGGTTCCTTCAGCTGTCTTAAGAGCCTCGTGGTAGTGTCTGAGAGCCAGTCTATATTTACATAACTCACAGTACATCAGTCCTTGTACTATTGGAGAATTATCATACAAATCAGAGAAAGGCTGTAGGCCTGGATTCTTTTCAGACCATTTAGACAAAACAGATTTAAGAGGAACTGCTGTGTGATAGTATCTGAAAAGCTGTCTTTCATTTGGTAGATGAAAAACTGGCTTCATTTCATTTCTTTGCACTTCTTCTTTGGGTAGTAGGGATGATTCCTGATGTTGATCTAGTACAGTTTCCATCGAGGCCAAAGCTGACAAGTTTTCCTTCTGTCCACCATTTGCTATGTAGGTTCTGAGCCTGAGTTCTGCTGAGATGCTGGTAAGCACTGTCATGTGATGTGCATTGTTGGCACTGATCACTTGTTTCTTTTCCATCTCTTCTATCATCTTCCAAACTGTGGTAGGTTTAATATGTGATGACAATGCCAAGCAATCAATTGCTAAAGCTGGGAAGCGATACAGTTTTTTCTTGACATCAATCAACCTTGCTGTGATTGTTTCCTCATCACTATATAATAGTTTTCTGATGTTCTCCCTCTGTGTCTCCTCTGCCAGTTGTTGAGACATTTGCCCCCCATCAGCTTGCAGTACCTTCATTGTGATAGCCATATATGTTTCGATCAACTCCTGGTCCCCTGCTATCAGGCATGGGTTTCTCAAGATTGTGGCAAGGTGATATCCTTCCTTCAGATACAATGTGGCATCCATTTGTAGTTTTGAAGCCATGTTGTTTGGGGTGCAGATGAGTTTACTGGTTCCTTGCCTACCCAGTGGAGTCTTGCTTGCCTTTGGCATGGAGCCATCAAATGCAAACCCACGAGGTGTAACAGAGTCATAGTACCAGTTGTCAAGTGGATTCTGAGAGTAGAAGTCATTGAGAGTATTTTATTCCCAGTGCTGGGAGAATGGTTTCTCCCAGGTTGACCGCCTTGAGGTGTAGATAGTGGGTGAGGTTACAGAAATACACAAGACATTCTTCCCTTTCTTCTTCTACCAAGATGGCAAACTCCAGGTCTGAGTATGGAGTTACCAGTCCTGTGGCCTGTGAACCCAAACCTATCAGGGCATACTTACAGGGAAGTGGACCCATTAACCCAATACACTCATCTACTAGCTGGCTGATGAACTCCTTCCTTTGTTGTGTAATCCACTCAAACAACTGCCTGACAGCCTGAGCTCGTTTTGCTTCTATCTCTTTGACACGTGGGTCACTTTCATCCAGTGCATAGGGATCCAGCTGCTGGTCAATGGTTTCCATCTCCAGCTTGATCTGGTCTCGCATCTCCTTCAGCTGTTTCTTATGTTTATCTGTGTTGTCTAGGCTCTTATCATAATGAGTGTTCAAAACATATTTCAGAAATGATTTCTCTACCTCTGTAATAGCTCTTGCTTTGTTACTATTGAGGACTTGATCCTCTGACCTGGCTATTGCTGCACGGTAAAGTGCTGCTGCTTTGACCAAGTCTCCCCCGTCTCCTGTCTGCTGACCTCGCTTACTGTAGACATCCCCCAACTTGCACAGGGGCTCCACCTCTCTCTGGTACTGCTGGGCTTTGGGGTCTGAAGAAAAATCCAATGTTGGACATATTACCTGTTAGTTAGAGTAACAATACAGGCAATGACCTGGGGTGACTGATTTCAAATCATAATGCTAACAGAAAATGGAATTTCTTTAAATTTAGAAGACTTTTTTGGCTCAGTCACTGTTGGTATCATTGTTCATTGTATTTCAATGTTTGAAATGTTTCAATGTCCTGTACCTGGCATGTGTACTGTCTTGAGTGCAGCTGCAAAGTGCTTCTCTGCTGAGTCCAGGTCTGCCCTGTCAAGGGATGATTCACCTTCCTTCATGTGGTCTTTGTACTGCAGCTGACTGACAGAAAAGACAGAATTGAATGTGTAATTGGGTTATTGTTAGGTGACTAAGTACGAGTATTATCATAATATAATCATTGTTATAATGCTAACTTTTCAAAAGATAAAGCTCAACAGTTAATTACTGTATCTATAAATAAGTCACAGTAAGTGAAGGTATCCCCACCTCTTTATATTACGGCTCTGTGTAACATCAGGTCTCGTCATGTTCCCAAACTGGTGTCCCAGGGATGATCTCTTTTCTCTTGGTCTTGGCTGCTGCAAGATGTACAATGTAATCTGTATTTCACAGATCTTGTTATCCCCATAGTCTTCTATATATACGGTGTCCTACAAACCATTTTTAACCCAGAACAACATCACTTTGGAATAAGCTACCTTGTGATTGTTTGAGCTGGATTGTTTCCCTTATGAGTATAACCTTATTAAAGCTTTTCAAGTCTAAGGTCAACAAACATCTGTCCTCACTGGCTGTACTGTAACTCAAAACATTATGCGTGGCTCCCATGAGCCTTGTTTTGTGGTAACCTAATGAAGTAAATAAACAAGTGTCCATTGGCGACAATTATCCATGAAGTTTTATATTTTGCAGATTGAGAACAGAACTAAAAAACGGCTGTTCACAACACTCCGTCCGGAGGTCCAGACCTCCTTCATGGAGTAAAAAACCTTTTTGCCTGTACACTGATTGTATGATGTGAGAAGTTACATGTAAAGGGCCTTATGATAATACATAAACTACCTGTGAATGACAATGTCATAAACTGGATGAAGTATCCGTATACATTTTGTACAAGTGAAAAGTAAACCCTTAAGGTTCTCACCATTCTCACTGCTTCCCTGATCTTCTCTGCATAACTGATGCGATGACGTAGGGTTAGTTTTGTCTCAGGATCCTCACATCTTGTCAGGGCCTTGTTGTACATGGCAGCTGCCTTGAAGAACTGGGATATATCGGAGGTTTTCTTGCCTTTCTGAAGGTAGAAATCTCCGAGAGATTTTAAACTCTCAAGCTCTAAGAATACATCACTATTTTCTATTGCAGTTACTAATGCTTCTGTGTAAGTGTCTTCAACAGATTTCCACAGTTTACCAACTTCTCTGTCTAAATTGTAGCAAATCTCTGCCACCCTTGAGACATTACATTCAGAAATGTCTGGTGACAATCTCTGATACTGTGGAGTGTACCCCTGCAGCAGTTGTCGGGAGAGTTTCTCCATGTAGTGAATACGGTGTTGCAGAGTTTGACCAATTTCTGGCTCTTTGCAGCACAGTAAGGCAGCAGCATACAGGGCAGCAGCCTTGTCAAACTCTTCTGAATCTTTAGTAAGCTTGCCTTTTTGAAGATGCAGGTCTCCAAGACTTTTCAGGACTTCTACCTCCATGAAGAGGTCCCTGGAAAGAATGGCTTCTCTCAGTGCCTGCCCATAGCCATGTTCTTGGCTGTGGCAACTGTTGAGGCACAACTCTAAATCCTGTAATTTGGCTGCCAGGCTGGTCATATTGTTGTCAGACATTTTTGTGTTCTGTAATAACAATGACATAAAACATAAGTCCACACCAAGCTAATTTGTTGTTTCTTGGATTTTTTTCAAAAAAATTATGAAGCGACAGGGCGAAAAAAAAAAAACAGGCCAAGGCACCCCATGATAGCCTGTTACAATATGAGCCATGAAATCAACATACCAGGCTAGTTTATAATTAAAACAATAGATTTTGAACTTTAAATGGAACAAAGTTGCCTTGTTACATTGTAAAAACTTTAACAACTTGGAAGAAAATGACTTTCTTCAACCGTTGGGGCCAAAATATGTCTTTCATTAAGAACCTAAAAATTTTTTTTTTTCTTTTTTTTTGCAAATCAGAAAAAAATGGACAGGGCGAATCTGAGAAACAACAAATTAAATTGGTGTGGCCTAAACATAAAAGAAGCAATTGGAAATGCTTTCTGCAAATACTAGTACACACTTATAAGACTGGACCTAAACCCATGGCATATACATGTAAAATTGCATGTTGGCAAACATTTTAAATGCAATTTAAAATGCTAGTATATTAGAGTCAGTAGTAAACACAAAGCTCTTTAACAATATTATACCAAAACCCCTAGCCTGATTTGTCAGTGCAATGTTGCAGGTTGCTTAATTTTTCTTCTGCAATATTGAAAAAGGCTCTGCAGACTGCGGGTGGGTATTTCTAACACTGATTCAGAAGCATTTATAAACCCCTGTAGCCTCTGTAACTTGCCAAGCTGAACAGACTCAACTACAGTACAAAAAGTCATGCAAATCTCACCTGGATGACAGTGACTCCACAGCTGCCTGGGTCTAGGGACTTGCTTCTTTCTCACTGTGTCAGCAGAGTTTTGGGTTTAATTCCTCAGACTCAGCTGGGACTTTCCATGTTGTCATACCTAAGTCAGCAGTTAGTCCCATGACAATGTAAACTGTGACTAAGTATAATAGATTACTTATATTTATAGAGGGCCTGCATACCCTTTTTTGTAAGGTGTAATCAGGCCTTTTTAGACTTGGTAATTCGTAGCCAGCCTCCGCAAAAATCAACATAATTCGTAACAGTACATTAGCTGCAAAGCGTAAAGTCGTAATGAGCTCTGAGACTTTAACGTAATTCGGCGGCATAAATTTTGCGTAATTCGTAATCACTATCCCCCATGCAGGCCCTCATATTAGCAATACACCTAGGCCTCCTTTTTTACCAGTGTGCACCAGACCAGTGCAAGTAAGCTTTATCCACTGCTGTCAAATGTAGAAATACCCAATAAATATCTGATTTTAAGGTGAAAAAGGGCCCAGTTGCAAGTTCTGAATCAATACGTGACCAAAAACTATTTTCTCAGTAAGAGTTTGGCTTTCTTTCAAGCTTGCGTGACTTGGCAGCATGCTCCATTGTGGCCATATGGTCCTCAGAAAATTACTCTTCTTAGACTTCTTACTTTGGTAAAAAATATGATGTAGACTGAATTATAAATTTTAAACTAGATTAAAGATTATTTGTGCAAACAATTCTATAAGTTTTCTTCTTTAATTACTCTCAGTTGATCCATAAAAACAAAAGACAACTCACCATCTTACCCCCCCCCCAAAAAGTGGACTCGTCCATAACCCAATATGACCTTTAATTTGTTCTGCCTACAGGGACTCTACAGGAACAAAATGTAAACACGTCCCTAATCCGGTATTTCATTACTGTATCGCCTGAAAAATGAAAGTTGGGGCTGTATTCTCTAAGGTCTAAACATATCAAATACACACCTTTTTATGTTTAGGTCAACTTTAAAAAAAAAACTGTAATGTATGCCATGTATGCCATCTTATGTTTTTAATCTTACCAGTAAAGTGTTGTTTTTTTCTCCCATCTTCAGACATTCTTCAGTACAAGAGTGAGGTTGACCCCCTGTGTCCCTGGCCCCCCTACCTGGTGCAGGGTGAGTTGTTCCTGGGTTATGTTGTACAGGTGTGGTGCCAGTACTGTGGACTTGTCCTGACTACAGACAACATTCTCCAGTTATGTCAGCAGCTCACTGCAACACTCACGGCAGCCACCAACCCAGGCAATACTGCAAAGGTATAGTATTGGATGTTTGTGTGATCAAGATCTCCATTAGTGTGAATTTCACACCATTATTCCCCATATATTATTGTGGCGGTGTGCAGTGCCTCTGACAAACAGTAAAGTCGGAGTCCTTCAGCAGATACTTAACTACATAATGTGTTGTTTTGCACCACAGTTACTGTCCGTGGTGTCGTGCCAGCTGACTACAGGCCTGTTGTACCTGGTAGGTGGTGAGGTACAGAAGGCTGGGACACACTTCATAGCTGCAGTACACCTAACACATGACAGGGGGCAGTACCACATCATGAAAGGACTGCTTCAGATGATCCTGCCTCAAGGTAGGAAAACAGCTTTGCCACAGTTTTGAGAGGTTTTCTTAGGTGTTAAGCCCAACAATAACAATAAAAAGTGTCCTTGTGCGCTATAAATGTTTACATAATTTTTTTACATAAACACAACATACAACAAGAAGCCATAGGCGACAGCCTCCGTGAAGATTTATATATTTCAGCAAAAACAATCCCAAGGGTCAACGCCAGACCTACTGTGCAGACATTATAATTAGGCAACGGTTAATACAATAAGGGCGCGTCACAAGCATAAAACATAAAAAACCTAAATCCATTACTGCTCCCAGGGCGTGTAAAGATACTGTGCTTCAAGTTTGAAGTTCATTTTGATTACACACACACAATCATTGCATTCACATAAAAATCGGACTATCATGGTCGTGTCACTATTAACGAAGACACCGTCTTACCGTGCCTGTTACTTATTAAGCGCGACTGGAACAGGTCAAATTCCAGCAACAGTCGCGGCTAGCACCGCGAGTGTTACTTCCGCCGGTCAGATACCCGGGATATCTGCTTGGAGAACCTCTGCTACCAGACAACTGCCTAAACCTACGGCCTATTCCACAGGATTGTAAAAGTAGGGATGTTTCTAAAATATGCATTTACTCCAATATCAAAACAGCTACGGTAAAATAAAAGACGTGCATCATCCCGGACATAATGCAACACCACATGCGAAATTACACAGAAATGCGACGTACGGAAGAATGCGTTTTGGCTGCGAACATCTTCCAAAAAAACTTGGCATCTCTTAACCATGGGCAAAAACATCTGGAACCACTTATAAAAACCACCCCGTATCTGCATGAACTTTTACCCCCCCACTGCTATTCCAAACAACGCGTTTTTCTGGACCATTCCAATTCGCCTCGTAATTGTAGGGGTGCGTCTGC